>NC_041015.1:36076896-36169584 GCF_004193775.1 Glycine soja | reverse complement strand
AAAAGAAGGAAAGAAAGTTCTTGATCGAAGAAGCTAGAAGAAATATGCAGAGAGGTCTTTGGACCGGACAATATCTGAACAATACATAATTGTCACCAAATGAACGAAAAAAGAAGGAAAGGGAACCACGACCTAAAATAGTCTTCTCCCTTTAATTACCAACCAAAATCCCGTGCGCTAGCGACTTTTTTTTCTCGCCCCGCACTAAACAAAAACAGGAAAAGAAAAAAAAAATCAATCAAAAGCCAAAAAACACACAAAAGCCGAAAGAAGAACCCACCAAAAGAACCCATTCCCAAGGGAAGTCCTATTGATCCATGATCACGCATGTAATTTTTGATTTGATAGGAAATAATTTGCAAAGTCAATTCATGACATATCTATGGTTCGGAATTAGGATGAAACACTTACCTGTGCGAGATTGATACACTTTGAGTGGATTTCTTCTATTTTTGTCGAACCCAGTGTTTCCTCTAAATGGTCATTTAGAAACGAAATGCTAACATCCAAAATCTCATTTATGGTTATGGGAGATTTCATCAGCAGACTCTCCTTCCCCGGTAGACGCATTGTTTTTCACTCAAAAAAGCATATGTTGCTCTAAATCAGTTGGAATATTTGTCTCTTTGCTAAAGCATGTTTGCATTTTAGTGGAGAAAACACCGAGACTTTTCCCAGTCTCACAAGTTATCCAGAACTACGTAGGTCTGAGTTCCTCATTGGAGGATACGTAGGAGCAAGAGCCTCGCTTTTGTCGACCACACCACCTTTTGTTGCCATGACTCAAGAGCTGATAGCCCGCGGAGACACCTTACGGTTATCCGCACCTCGTCATTCAGTGACCCCAAGTGTGATTCACGAGCAGAGACCAATATGGTCATCTGCACCCTTTCCGGAGATGTCAGCATTTACCGATGGAGACTTTTCAAGTCTCACAAGTTATCAAGAACTACGTAGGTCTGAATTCCTCATTGGAGGATACGTAGGAGCGAGAGCCTTGCTTTTGTCGGCCGCCCCATAATCTTTGTCATACTGACCCTGAGGTCATGTGACGTGCACCCTTGTATCATCCAGAGGCGGCGGGCCCGATGATACGCGGAGATACCTTACGGTTATCCGCACCCTTTTGTCATCCAGAGGCGGCGGGCCCGATGACAAGCAGAGACCAAGTTTGGTCATTCTGCACCCTTGTATCATCCAGAGGCGGCGGGCCCGATGATACGCGGAGATACCTTACGGTTATCCGCACCCTTTTGTCATCCAGAGGCGGCGGGCCCGATGACAAGCAGAGACCAAGTTTGGTCATTCTGCACCCTTGTATCATCCAGAGGCGGCGGGCCCGATGATACGCAGAGATACCTTACGGTTATCCGCACCCTTTTGTCATCCAGAGGCGGCGGGCCCGATGACAAGCAGAGACCAAGTTTGGTCATTCTGCACCCTTGTATCATCCAGAGGCGGCGGGCCCGATGATACGCGGAGATACCTTACGGTTATTCGCACCCTTTTGTCATCCAGAGGCGGCGGGCCCGATGACAAGCAGAGACCAAGTTTGGTCATTCTGCACCCTTGTATCATCCAGAGGCGGCGGGCCCGATGATACGCGGAGATACCTTACGGTTATTCGCACCCTTTTGTCATCCAGAGGCGGCGGGCCCGATGACAAGCAGAGACCAAGTTTGGTCATTCTGCACCCTTGTATCATCCAGAGGCGGCGGGCCCGATGATACGCGGAAATACCCGAGTGGTTATCCGTATAAACATTCTTTTGCTATCTGTAAGACAGAACGCTTGATAGCATGCAGAGGCTGACATAGTCTTCTGCACCTTTTGTTCCTCCGGGAACAATAAGTCATTTACATGCGGAAATTTCATGGTCACCCGCGACTCTCGTCAACCGAGAGGAGCGAAATTAGTGTCATACACTGATTTTCATCCGGGGACCTTTGCTTGATGACATGCGACCATTCTTTGGTCCTTGTGAGGTGCTTGGCATCCATCATTAGGCAATTTGTGAAATTCTAGGAGCGACAAGTCATGGTCACCCGCAACTCTCGTCAACCGAGAGGAGCGAAATTAGTGTCATACACTGATTTTCGTCCGGGGACCTTTGCTTGATGACATGCGACCATTCTTTGGTCCTTGTGAGGTGCTTGGCACCCATCATTAAGCAATTTGTGAAATTTTGGGAACAACAAGTCATTTGCATGTGGAGATTTTATGGTCACCTGCGACTCTCGTTAAATCGAGAGGAACGAAATTAGCGTCTTATCTTTACTTTCCTTTTATCTCCAATAAAAGACAAGTAAAGAGGGGCAACTGTCATACCCTAATTTCGTCCGGGGACCTTTGCTTGATGACATGCGACCATTCTTTGGTCCTCGTGAGGTGCTTGGCACCCATCATTAGGCGATTTGTGAAATTCCAGGACATGCCGAAAAAAACCAAAAAAATATATGATGCAGAATCCGTAAGTTTCCGTGACACACCGGAAATCAAATGGAAGCATCGTTGCATAATTAAGTGAGGTTCCGTAACATTCCGTAAGTTAAAAAGGGATGATTATGTAATCCGCAAGGTTCCGCAACATTACGGAAAGAAAACAAGTATCGTTACGAAATTCGTAAGTTTCCGTAACTTTACGAAAAAAGAATCACCAAAAAACAGCAGAAGGGGGTGTACTTAGTAAAAATGGGGGTGCAAATAGCACCCAGGCCCACTTGGGCCCTCCAGAATATTCCTCCAGAAGGCGGTTGCTTTTGGAGGAAGCAACCTGGCTCGCCTGGGCGAGCTGAGCTCGCCTGGGCGAGCTGGGCGGCAACCACCTCCCCTATTTTGCTATAAATAGGGGAGGAAGTGAAGAAGAAAAGGGTTCAGCCCCTTTGGCACTTCTCTCTCTTTCGAATTTGCTTGGAAAAATTGTTTCCGTGAAGAAAATCTAAGCCGAGGCGCTTCCGAAACGTTTCCGTAACGTTTTCCGTGAAGAATTTCGCAAAGGGTTCAACCGTTCTTCGACGTTCTTCATTCGTTCTTCATCGTTCTTCGATCTTCAACAGGTAAGTACCTCGAACCAAGCTTTTCGATTCATTCTATGTACCCGTAGTGGTCCACATTGTGTTTCGTGCATTTTTATTCTCGTTTTGTTTACTTTTTATACCCCCTGTTGACGTGCTTAAGCCATTTTACTTAAGTCATTTCTCGCTTAACTTAAAAATAAAATAAATTTCCACCGAACGTTTGAATTGTATTATCCATTAACTTCGGTTAAAATAAATTCCGACCGTTTGGTCGTGCCGTAACCACATTGGAAATCAAAAAGAGGTAAAAAATAATATAATAATCAAAAAGACATCTTTTAGTAAAATAAAGCGGAAAATCAATCGGACGTTTTCTCTTTGGGATTTCTCATTCTTAATCGAATTGATTAATAACTAAAGTGAAACTAAAGGCTAAAATCAATTCGCCTAGTCAAGCTCGTCCATAAAAATAGGCTTTTGAAGTTTGTCATTTCATTTTCTCACTAAGTAAAATGGATCATTTTTAAGGTCCAACGCCTTAAAATGATCACCTCTTAAAGTGAAAAAGAATCACTTGATAAAAAAGAACTACGTAGGTCTGATTTTCTCATCCCAAATTGAGGAATACGTAGGAGCAAAGGGAAACACCCTTGTCGACCACAAAAAGAGAAAATATAAAAAGGGTATAAAGGATATAGAGACATAAAAAGGGAACATAAAAAATCAAAGTCATGTTTGCACATTCGATTAAAGGCTGCCGTCCCTTGGGGCGGACGTGTGGGGTGCTAATACCTTCCCCGTGCGTAAATACAACTCCCGAACCTTTCACTTAAAAGTTCGTAGATCGCGTCTTTTCCGGTTTTTCCGACGTTTTCCTCAAATAAACGTTGGTGGCGACTCCGCGCGTATTCCTTTCGTGGAACACGCCTCCCGCGAGTCTCGCGTCGCCCTCCCGCCGAAGGGTAGGTTGCGACAGAAAGATATGATCTTCCTGGACATCAGGGGGCTTCATGGTGGAACAAACAATATGGAACTCTTTAAGATGCTTAAGAGGATCTTCACCTGCAAGACCATGAAACTTGGGCAGCAAATGTATTAGTCCAGTCTTGAGAACATATGGAACACACTCATCAAGATATTGAATGCACAAGCTTTCATAAGTGAAATCAGGTGCAGCCATCTCCCTTAGAGTCCTCTTACGAGGTGGAGGTTGAGCCATGTTCTCAGTATAAAAATTAGTAGTGGAATGTTCAAAATTAGAATATTCAGAATCACCCTCAACTGAATGCTCAGAATGTTCAAAATGCATAGAATGACCAGGATGCACACTATGCCTAACTAATCTACGAAAGGTTCTATCTATTTCAGGATCAAAGGGTTGTAAATCACCTGGATTGCCCCTAGTCATGCACTATATGCAGCAAATAATGTGTTTCTCAACAAGCACCTAATAAGGGGGTAAAACTACAACTATACTCAAACGATATCAAAATGAGCTGAAATTTTTTGAGGAACACCCTAAAATCATGAAAAGATAGCACAAAAAACTTCAAACAAAAATTCAAAGTCTAACTATGGAAACTGCCTAAGGAAAGTTTAGAAAAATAGAATAATAAAACTTGAAAAATAAAAAAAAATAAAAACTTAGTAAACAGGCGAATTTGGCTAGTTAGAGACCTCAACCGAACTCTCCTGGATTGCCACGGTCTGGGAAATTTTTTTCTACCTCAAATACATATATAATAATAGTCGTTCTGATACTCGGAGCAAAAGTTATGGCTGTTTTAAGTTTTGCTAAAAATAAGTTCTCAAATTTTTTTGAATCTCTCAAATCCAGCCACACCAAGTGTTCCTGGTATTTTTCACACAAAATATGAGTCAAAAGAACTTCCCACACAAAAATTCAGCCAAAAATAACAACCCTAACTATCAAAACAAAAATCGCCAATTAAATTGTAAATACCCGTCGCTAATTCAGTCGCTAATGTAATGCTGTGTGAACAGTAACCCAGAATCAGTCTCTAATTCCGTCGCTAAGCACTATTCACAGCAAAACAATAAACTGAAACATGAAAAGTGCTGAACAAGGGGTACTACTAAATTGGAAAACAGAACATGAAATAAAACAGAATACCACACTAACACAACACGAACACACTAAACAAAAGAAGTAAACGTAAAATAACTAAACATAAAACACGAATCACTAGCTATTATGAACCTTTGGCCCACTGCTCCCCGGCAGCGGTGCCAAATTTGATCGAGGCCATACCCGAATCAAATAAACATTAAAAATGTAGTATCTAGGAAGTGATCCTAGGTCGTCTTCCAATGAGCAATGGTCAACTAAACGTTCATAACAAATAGTAATAAAACAGTAATGAATTGGGGAGGGGGGTTGTTTGTTTTTGTAAATTAAACAGCAAGTAAATTTGAATTAGAAAATATCAAAATTAAAACACGTTGCTTCCCCTTGATTCACGAGCAAGTTTCTTATCCTAGGTTACGAGAATTTATTCTTTATCAGTTCAACCACTTAATCCAACCCTAAATTAAATTACTAAGCAAAATTTAACATAAGGCGTTCATTATGTGATTAAGCAACACATACACCAATTAATCATGAACGATCATTAAGCATGAACGTAAATTAAGCGCAGAGACAATTAATCAAGCACTAAGCATGCATGGATTAATAGCAACAAATACAGAGTAATTGGTGAAAAGGAAAAACTGATCAGAATTTAATAGTAATAATAGAACCTCAAAGAGAGCTGTGCTTGATCCTCAAGAGAAAACAACGCTGGAGACTTAGCCTTCCATTAATCAGTAGAAAACGAAGAAAACTAGAATTATTCTTCCAAAATGAAAAAGTGTCTAAAAGAAGAAGAGAAGCCTAAAACTAAAAACGAAAAAGGAGAGAGAGGGTCCTCAAACTAGAGCCTTGGTGCTGTTATATATTTTCAGCCCAAAGCTTACAAATTTGTTTTAAGTCCAAGCCCATAAATAAAATAAAATCTAGACAAGATAAGATAAGATTTGATAAAATAAAATCTAGATGAAATAAAATCTAAATAAGATAAGATCTAGATGAAATAATATCTAGATTAGATAAAATCTAGATAAGATAAGATTTGATCTAGATAAGATAAGATTTGATAAAATTGTTTACTCTCTTCAGGTCCAAGCCCAATTCTGGATTCAAGCCCAATTTCTTATAATTCTCCTGAAATTAAAATAAAAACACAAAATTAGTCCAATAGGCCGAAATGATAAAATTTCATAATTAATTTGATAATTAAGGCTAATCAGTAATTAAAATGGTGACAAAAAGGGTTAAGAAATAGGAGAAAATGATGACACGTCACTCTATCCCCTAGGGAAATGTGTGTTGACCAAATCAGAATGAGAGAAAAGAGAGAACAAGAGAAAGAAAAGAGTGAAGCACCAAAGAGGAATAGGAAAAAGAAGAGTGATACACGTGAGGGAAAAAGTGATACACATGAGAGAAAATTTAATTGTTTAGCAAAGGTGAGTGAAGTGAGGAAGGTGTTACTTGCTCGTGAGTCGCTCTATCTACTGTACTGCAAAGACAGTAAAGATTATAATTCTAATGAGCTAACTATTTCTGCTTCTCCTAGTGTTGAACTCTTATGGCAAGAATTAAAAGATGTCTTTCCCAAGGAGATTCCTCATGGACTTTCCACCTTCAAGAGGCATAGAACATCAAATTGACCTCTTTCCAGGAGCTTCATTTCCTAATAGGCCAGCTTACAAAAACAATCCCCAAGAGACTCAGCATAAGGATGTACATGCTAAAGTTGAGTATGTGAAAAGATTGCATGAGCAAGTGAAGGCTCAAATTGCAAAGAAAAATGAATGTTGTGCCAAGTAAGCCAACAAGAATAGGAAGAAAGTGATACTTGAACCAGGTGATTGGGTTTGGGTACACATAAGGAAAGAGAAGTTCCCTAAACAAAGGAAGTCCAAACTTCAACCTAGAGGAGACGAACCTTTCAAGCACTAGAGAGGATCAATGACAATGCTTACAAGATTGATATTCCAGGTGAGTATGGAGTAAGTTCTTCATTTAATGTTGCTAACTTGACTCCATTTGTTGCAGGTCATGATTCTGAACATTTGAGGCCAAATGCTTTCCAAGAAGGAGGGAATGATGAGAATCCTAAAACTGCCCAAATATAGGGACCTATGACCAGGAGTAGGACCAAGCAGTCAGTGAATACCCTCTAACAAATGGTAGCAGGCATACTTAACAAGGCCTAAGTGGAGAAGGATAAAGGCCCAGAGGCAGATGCACTACTAAGAATATTAATTGTTGTTGAAGGCCCAACCGAATTTGAAGGCCCATGCCAAATATGTTCTTTTTTATATTTCTATTTTTTTCGTTGTCATTTTGGCCCAAACTGATTTGAAGGCCCATGTCTATTTCTATTTTTTTGTTCAGATACACTATATGTATGGATTTTGTTTTCAATAGAAGGACTTTTGGCATTTTGTGAATATTTTGTGAGAGCTTCTCTTTGGGTTCCTTGTTGAACCAATCTCAGACTTATCAAGGTAATCCTTGTGGCGTCTACCCTGACTTATCTTCCCTCTCTGGAAGTAGCGTCATCCAAACTCTATGACCTGTATCAAGCGATCCACTCATAGTAAGGATCACATCAACATACAATCTTGAAGAGGTAGCACACGGACAGTTGCACGCAATTCTTGTATGGCTGCATGAGGTGGAGATACTGCTGGGCGACAATAACCTTCTTGTTTTTCTAAAGAAATAGAGAAAAACAAACTTTTTTTTTGAACAACATATTTTGAAAAATCAGGAAAAATCAATGCCTTCTTAATAATTTATTTGTCCAGCAAGGAAGCTTAACTTTTATCTCCAGGCTATGAATAATGTATGTAGTAGAGTTGAAAAATCAGGTATCTAATCCTAATCACCATCAACCTTTCAATTGCTCAAAGTAAAAAACATGTTATAGGACAAAAGTATAGGAAGGCTCACATATTGAAAATAATTCAAAATCAAAAGATTCTTTGTAGTCACCTTTGGTAGAAAAGCTAATTATATTATAATGCTTTCACCCAAACATTATCTATAACTACAACAGTCTAGTACCATCTTAGTCACCTTTGAATAAACTAAATCTAGCATGAAGTTGGTTCACATACCAGGGTAGGCCAGTAGAGGACTTCATTAGGTATTCAAATTAGCAACATGTCTTAGTTTTCCCCTTTAGTAATTTGTATATGAAAGCCCTAAACTTGCATAATTGAAGTTTTAATCAAGATTTATGCATTGATATTGATGGTTTCATTAAGGGAATACACAAGAAGAAACGGGGAGCAAAACAAAGATTTTACAACATAAGGAAATAGTCCCAGTGCGGCTATACAGTATACACATAACTTAGATTCTAGATCTTTTTTTGAAGTACATGTAAGATGTGGACATTAACAAATTAGCGAGTTTACTTATAATCAAAATTGAACAATTGAATTGAATTGAAATAAAATTGAACAAACCTGGAGGAAGAGGAACTCTCAGAGGTTCCAACATCGTCCTTGTCGCTATCGTTGACATCGTCATATTGGAGGTTGGTACCAAACTCCTTGTCCCTGTGAGCGTCGTTCCTCTTGTGCTACTCGAGCCACAAGAAAGCCACTTGGATGAGGCATTGCAACACGTAGTTGCAGATCCACCAGTGGATCGGCATGTTAGGGTTGTCCTTGACAGTGTAGGCGAGCATCACCGCCCAGACCACTATGAATGCCATGTTCCATGTCATGTCAAGCACTACCACTGACTTCGAGTAGGTCCAGTTGCTGTGGTGCTCCTCCAGCTCACGCGCAACCGTCTCTTGGACTACAGCAGAGTGGCTGCGCAACCTGAACTCCAAAGGTAACAGTCAACATTTCTTCATTTTATCTGGATCCTTGTGTGACCCGTGCGACTTGAACTCCAAAAATCACAATTAGAAAAACGTCTCTCATCCTTCCATGATGGTTTTCACAAAATCGTCTTAGAAAAATATCATTTTAAGATGATTTTCGCAAAACCGTCTTAGAAAACAACCATTCTAAGTCGATTTTTGTAAAACCGTCTTCGTTGAAAACCTTATATTTACAAAATTGCCACCGCCTTATATACTAAGACGGTTTTATGGGAGCCGTTGTTGAAGGTGCATCGTAAAAAGGTGTTTTTTTAGTATTGACAATTGCAATCAGAAAATTGTTCAAAGTCTATCTTTGGAAATAAAGATATAATCAAGAGTAAATCAATGTAAAGTGCAAATAAATAAAAAGTGTTTGAGTTTGAAAAAGAAAGTTAGAAGAAGAGAATTGCAGTAAAATAAATTAAACAAGAAAATAAATGATAGAAAAGATAAATTGGATTTAAATATGGGTTCAAACTTACATGTTGTTCCCAAAACCAAGTCATATTTGTACAGCGTGAATGGTGTACAAAACTTGTGCAAATGTCTTAACCAAATCTGTTAACACTTAAAAAGTTAACCATTAGAACAACAATCATTGATTGGAAACCGCTAGTACAGGGAAGTCGATTGGGGCGACTGATGTGACTAAGTTGTATATTGGTGAAATAAAACTCATATTTCCTTTTCAAAGAAAATTTCCTTAACGAAATATCATTCCTTAAGAAAATATCTTCATTTATCAAACGCTTGATTCCCAAGAAATCATTAAAACACCATAACTCAACATATATCCTCAAAATCCTCCTTAATTGACTGAATGATGTTTACAAAATGCATAATTTCATAAACAATTAGAGTTACAACAAATCTCAATTGAACATCCTCAATTACATCATTTAACACTTGTATTACCAAAAAAATATCAGTTTACATCTCTGATCGAAATTCAATCACACAATATATTTGGGTCACATATAAGACATTGACACACATAAAATGATGGCCTAGTCTACCTTCTTTCATATACAAAAAAAGACTAGGGCTCATAACAGTGACCCAAAAACCATAACCCATTAAATACTCGTCTAAAATCATGAGATATCCTCGGAAGGTTCTTCTTCCATAAGCAAGTCCATCTTCAGTGGTAGTGCTTAACGTAGCCACTCCATTCAATCCTTGATAGTCAAACTACATCAACAAGTCCATCTAAAAAATGTTAGGTGTATGGGTGAGTCTCCATCTTTCAATAAATCAACAAACAAATGACCCAAAGGTCCAAACAATCACTCAAAATTACTCATATATCAAAGCACTCTCATGATCTCACTTGTCACCCAAAATCTCTAGTGAACACTTAATTCTTTTTCATTTATGGGCCTGCTGCCACTGAAACTTTTGAAACTTAGTGGACATACACTATCTTAAGTTGGATGATTGTTGGGAGTACACCATCACCATGATACAATGGCAAGCTCTCACCAACAAGATAATGTCTCCCATTTAGTTGGGGTTGCCAAGTTGGGGTGTGACTCAAAGCCACAACTTGGTGCCATATGCCCAAGGATGGTCACTCCATACGATCATTTCCCAAATACCACTCTATGTGATCATCCAATCTTTGAGGACTGACTCATCAATGACGCTTCCCCACTAAGATTGTCTATCTTTATCGGTGTGGGTTCCTTTGCCAATTGGTACCAAACAACGGTCCACAATCTTTACGAGTTCATACACGAAGACTTCTTCTCCCTCACAAACCCAATGGCCCCACATCTCGGGCACAATAGCCCCATGTGGCCCTATCCATCACAATGCAACGTCTCTCATGGCTAGAACCTCCACACGATCCACAACATTTTCTAACATGACCACATGTTGTCCATGCTAGAATCCTTAATCGACGTGTCATCCATTGCGCATTTGCATACTTTGCACTGGCCACACTTGACCCCAAATAGAAAGGTTTTCCTTTCCCCTGATTCTCTCTAATGAAAATCATCCAATGAATCACACACTACAGCATATGTGTATGCACATATCCCATAACGAATCCATATTTGTGATTTTTTTTTTTCGTTTTATTAAGTTTTATGATTTCCTTTACCACGCTCAACATGTTATGCTTAATTATGTTCTTCACATTTTTTATCTATTGCATAGGACCTACTTTGTTATTCTTAATCCAATAAGTACACTGCATATCTCAAAAGTTAAGATTGATATCTTTCATTAAATTATTAAGTTCACTCTTTTTATGTAGTAATTCATTCATTTTCTTAAGGAATTTATTTATTGGAAAAGTCTTTATTTTCTACAAATGCACTCTGTATGGAGTCCATTCATCCCCACAAGAATTGAAAATCCTCGTCCCACAAATCAACATTCATTCCACATTTAAGTCACACAATCATGTGATGTGTTGCGTTTTAGGTCATATTTGCATATCATTTTACTTAGGATAGGTTGCATTTATCTATGTATTTTAGCTTAATTTTATCGAATTTGTAGTGTTTCATTCTTTTAGGACCTGTGCGGTGTTTGCCTAGTTTACATTTTAATTTAGATCACTTTTCGCATGAAGGAATTAAAAAGGGAAGTTTGAGCACAAAAGACTTGGAAGCATAGTTAAATTCAAGGAGGTTTTGTTGTAACTTGCATAGAAGATCATGGGGATGTGATTAGGGATCACATCCCCATGATCAAACATCAGAGCTGGAGCCCAAATAACACTTGTGAGAAGATCACGAGCCCATGACCATGATCACAGGGACGTGAGCACGATCAAGTTTTTTATGTTTTATTTTTTTTAATTTTGTTTTGTAATTGGGCACTAGAGACTTTTGGCCCATAATTTTAAATAGATTTATATACTCTAGGTTAGGTATTCTAAAACTTGGAGGCATTGACGGCATAGAGTGAGAGCATAGGATTCCTCGTTCTCCTTCTCTCTTTATTCCGATTTGATGTTCTTTCTTCTTCTTGATTTAGTTTTCATGGTGTTGTGCCATCATTTTCTTCTATTTTCTAAACCCTTTTTGCACCATTTTAATTACTGATTGGTCTTAATTGTCAATTAATCAGGCAGTTTTATTATTTGGGCTCATTTAACTAATTTGATGTTTTTAATCTAATTTCAGGAATTAATGAAACATTGGGCTTAATCCGGATTTTGGTTATGGACTTGAAGAGGGAAAATAAAGCAGCGCTTACCTTAGTTAATTTCTAATTAGGAAATTTCGCAATTTTATTTTATGTTGTTCAGTGTTTATTTCGTTTTGGGCCAGAGTATTGTAATAGGGCCCAGTGACTTTGAGTGACTCTTTTTAAATAGCAGCCTTGGGATTCGTGCAAGGCATTCTGTTATGCTATTTTCATTATTCAGAGCTTTGGTTTTAGGTTTTCACGTTTTTCTGTTCCATTGTTATTGTTTTCGTTCTTAATGCAATCTTCCGTTTTCTGCTTCTAATTACAATTTCGTTCTTGCTTCTTCTTCTATTTTCATTTACGTTTCTGTCTCATTTTCGTTTATGTTCATTTACATTTCTACTTCAAGTTTCATTTGCGTTTTCTGTTTGAATCTATGGAAGGCTAGTTTTTCTGGTGTTGTTTCCTTTTGAGGACGAAGCCTAACTCTCTTTGAGGTTTCGTTTGTAATGTGGTTTCTTGGCAGTTTTCTTCCCTTCACCAGTTATCCCTAATTCGTGAACATTAATCAGTGCAAGCTTCGTGTTCGATTAATTGCCTCTGAGCCTAACTTGCGTTCATGCTTAATGGACGAAGGGCTAACTGGTGTATGTGGTGCCTAATCACGTATTGATAACCCTAAGTTGATTTTCGCTTAGTAAATTGAAATAGGGTTGGATTAAGTGGTTGATTGCTAGGGACGAATTCTCCATAACCCAGGATAAGAGAATGACTTCTGAATCAGAGGAAATGACCCGTTTTTAATATTAGTAGTTTTGTATTCCAGTTCCTTGTTCTGCTTTTTAATCACAAAACAAACAAACCCCCCCAGTCGTTACTGTTACTGCAAGTATATTATGAACATTTGGTTTGTCACTGCTCGTTGGGAAACGACCTAGGATCACTTCCTAGTTACTGCATTTTTCATGTTTATTTGATTCGGGTACGGCCTCGATCAAATGACTATGTGTGAGTAGTCCTTCTTGTTCTAGGATTAGGGCATAACCCTTGACAATTGTTCTATATTAATTTAATTTCATTGAGGTTTTCTTTAATTTCATCTTTTAACTCTTCTTTTATTGCAATTTATACATGCTAGACGCCTAATCACTGTTTTGTATGATTTTAGACGCTTAGGGAAGAACTGAAAGGTGAACTAACATGTTAGAACCATAGGAAGAGAACTTAGGTTTTAATTCATGATAGTAGAATTAATCCTAGGTGGATAAAATGATTTAGTAAAGAGTGCAAAGGGTTTAATTGAACATAGTACCACAATAGTATGGGTTAATTCAATTAGGCATATCTCCTTTACATGAAAGAGAATGGAGATTACCTTAGACTAATTTTTCATTAGAAGAGAATTAGAAAGAAGGCTGAATCGATAGTTTAACTGAATAAGAAAGAGTCTTGGTGTGAAACCCTTATCTCAAAATTTTCTAAATCTGAATTTAATCCCAATAACATTCTCTTATCTTTATTTTAATTTTATCTTTTATCTTTATCTTCTACCAAATCTTTACCTTTTTTATGAAACATTCTAAAAATCAAATTGTAACCTTTTCCCAATTACTTAGTTTCTATTTTTAATTGTGATAATTGCAAAGCCAAAAACATGGTCCTTGTAGATTTGATATTTTATTACTTGACGACGACTGCGCACTTGCAATTTTCCCTTATCAAGTTTTTGGCATCATTGTCGAGGAATGCGGTCTCTTGGCTTGGTGATTATTTTCACTTTTAATAGAAACTAAATAATTATTCTCCCTTTATTTTTTTTTATCTCCTTTTCTATTTCTACTTTATTGTGTGTTCTATTTTTTATTTAATTTATTTTAAAAAAAATTACTACCAAGGGATGGTAAGAGAAGTTGCTATCCAAGGAGAACTTTTGGAAGTGAGTTGGAGGTATGCGATATCAATTTGATGTTTGCTAAACTTGATGCCTTGGATCAAAAACTTGATAGGTATGAAAAAGCTTAAGTCTATGAAACATGCGCTACTAATGTTTTCTATGTGGAATAGGGAAATATAGATTTGGATTGTCAAGTTGGAATTCTTTTTTGATCAAACTTACAACAACCTCAAAAAATCAAAACTTGAGACTCTCCTTGAGGACTTCATATTGACTGAAACCAAGCGAAATGAGGATTTCATCTTGGATCAAAATGTCTTAAGGCTTGAGCACATTATGGAGAGTTGTACCTCAGAGCAAATTAAGCATAATGAGTTTATTCATAATTCCATTGAAGTGCTAGTAGCTAAGATGGAAAACATGGTTGTCCACCAAAAGATGCTAGAGATTTGAATTTCTCAATATAGTTCCACTTTGAGACACCATGAGATTTATGAAGCTACCTAGAAGAAGGATGAGAAAATAGAGAAGCCAAAGACACAAACCTTAGAGGAAGTGTCCAAATATGTACCCCTCATTTCTTCTCATTTGGATAAATTTGGAAAAGATAAGGACCTTGTTTAAAGGTGAATATCAAAAGAAAAGGCTCACATCATGAGTAAGACCTAAACCACCTCCCTCACTGCTCAAGTACAACCTTCTTGGACATAACTCATTTGTTGATACCATTTGAATTGAAATGGAAACTGAGAGAAAACTTATAGAATAGTCCTTGAAGTTAGGAGATACATGCCTTACTCTGTAAGTATTTCTCTCTCTCTCTCTCTCTCTCTCTCTCTCTCTTCATACTTCTTTATTTTAAGTTATTACATTGTGGATAATGTAATTTTTTTTAGTTTGGGGTTCTTAGGGGTCAACCATTGCATTTTTGTTAATTGCATTTTTTTCTTCTTTATGATTCTTAGGACACATATACATTAGGTTGTTTTCTCATTGTATTATTATGCATCATTAGGATTTTCATCTAGGATTCATGCATATTTTTATTATACTTTGCTTAGTATGTAGTCTTAGGATCATGCATTTTTTTACCATTTCTAGGTTTAGTTGCATTATTTTTGCATGTTAAAAAAATTTAGTTGCATGTTTGCGTCCGATAACCCTTAATTTGAGTTACAACTTGTTATATACTTAATTAATTTTGTGTTTGAACATATTGAGAAAAAAATAATTGAATTGGACATATGAGACCTTTGGTTATGGAACCTTTGTGTAATTGATTTGTTTGCAAGTTAGATAATTAGCACGATCTCTACTTACTATTGTTTGCATTGACATGAGCTATTGTCATAAGGTTTAGCCTAATCATTGTTCCTTGTTGTGTGAGCTTTAGCCAAAATCAATGTTTTAAAACATAGAAAATTAGAAAAACGATTTCCATTCAATTTTTTGACTTTAGTTCGAATTAAAACCCATATTCTAAAAATATCAAACTAAGCAAGGCAGAGACATGTACAAGGATCTGATACCAAATATGAGACATAGTGCGATTCAAACATGTTAGCAATCAAATAAACACATTCAGATCAAACGAAAACTAGAAGCATTAGCAAATAGAAAACTAACCTCCAGCCATTGCAAAGCTTGCATGTACGTAGACTCATTTAGTTTTGGCTTTTCTAAACCCTCACTAACTCAATGTGATGTTGTTTTGTTTTTAAAGGAGCAACATGCTTAGTGACCCAAAACAGTGAGCAATACGTCTTACATAGAACTCTACCCATCATGGAGTTCAAAACATGGAGATATATGTGAGAACCATAAAATCCTCACATGATCTCATTCTGAATGTTAACATTGATATGGGTTTGAATATAGGTTGAAAAATGGACCACATACGATATAACAAACTTCAAATAACCATTTCCACTCACTTGAATGAAAAACATAAATATTGGTTCCTAAAATGTTAGAAACTGCCAACATTTTCCCACTTGGTCCATTTATCTCATTATTAATTATAACAAGAAATCAAATATATGAATCATGGTGATAGGTCCTCTAATGGTAAGTATTATCTCCCATGGGTCACAATATATCAAGTCTCTCAACACTAGCTCTTAACTTAATGAATAAACCACATGTTTATTTTAGGCCAAAACTAAATTTCTCAAGATAAATAAATATATGCACAAAATATATAAGAAAACATCAAATTAATAAGAGTTTTATCAAAACAATAAATGTATGTAGAATAAATATCATAATATGGAACCAAGTCCCATTTGTACTACATGATCCATAAAATTCTTTGTTGGAATGCTGATCGAGGCCGTACCCGAATCAAATAAACATTAAAATGAAGTAACTAGGAAGTGATCCTAGGTCGTTTCCCAATGAGCAATGATAAACCAAATGTTCATAACAGATAGTAGGAAATAATAACAAATTGGGGGGGGGGGGGTTGTTTGATTTTGTAAATTAAACAGCGAGTAAAATTGAATTAGAAAATGTCAGAATTAAAATACGTTGCTTCCCCTTGATTCACAAGCAAGTCTCTTATCCTAGGTTGTGAGAATTTATCCTTTATCAGTTCAACCACTTAATCCAACCCTAAATTAAATTACTAAGCAAAATTTAACATAAGGCATTCATTATGTGATTAAGCAACACATACACCAATTAATCATGAACGTAAATTAAGCGCAGAGACAATTAATCAAGCACTAAGCATGCATGCATTAATAGCAACAAATTCAGAGTAATTAGTGAAGAGGAAAAACTGAACAAAATTTAACAGTAATAATAGAACCTCAAAGAGAAGTGTGTTTGATCCTCAAGAGAAAACAACGTAGGGGACTTAGCCTTCCATTAATCAATAGAGAACGAAATTATAGATTGAAGAACGAAATTTTATTGCTAAAACGAAAAGTCAGAACTGGAATTGCAAAAACGAAAAAAAAAGGGAAATAGAAGATAGGAGAGAGGGCTAAACTAGAACCTTGGTGTTGTTATATAGTTTTCCAGCCCCAAAGCTTACAAATCTGTTTCAAATCCAAGCCCATAAATAAAATAGAATCAAATCTAGATAAGATAAGATCTAGATGAAATAATATCTAGATGAGATCAAATCTAAATAATATCTAGATAAGATAAAGTCTAGATAAGATAAAATTTTGTAGAATAAAGTAGTCTGCCCTCTTCAAGTCCAAGCCCAATTCTGGATTCAAGCCCAATGTTTCATTAATTCCTGAAATTAGATTAAAAACATCAAATTAGCTTAATGGGACCAAATAATAAAACTGCCTAATTAATTTGACAATTAAGATTAATCAGTACTTAAAATGGTGCAAAAAGGGTTAAGAAATAGGAGAAAATAATGGCACATCAAAACCCCCCATACTTAGCCTTTTGCACTCCTAAGCAAAATGAAATAAAGAACAAAATCCAAGGATATCAAAGAGAGACAAACAAAAACATTTACATATTTCTCAATGAACATCAAGGAATGAAACGAATGGTTAACATCTAACATGAAGAGATCCAAAGAGTCAAGACATTCGTGAAAATCATTCAAGCAACCCAATCATGGCAAAATAGTTAATAAGCTCAAGAATGAAAAATGATAAAGCCTCACAAGATATACACTCTATCTCTCAAGTGTCTAAGCTACTATTTACTCTCGAAGCACCCATGAAAACAAACACCACATAGACTTGGCAAAATTCTAAAATTGACAACAACTTGACAAACACATGCACATGAGGATCAAAAGGTCTTTAAAGGTTGTAATGGGGCCAAGGACAAGGTAGGGGGAAAAAATATGGAATAAGTAGCTAAATCCCAAAGGTGCATAGAAATTGTTAGGTAACTTACTCTTTAAATTGTTAGGTAACTTACTCTTTAAATTTTTAGGTAACTTACTCAGAATTACCAATTGAAGATTCACATGCATAGAAATTGTTAGGTAACTTACTCTTTAAATTTTTGTCATCATCTTTTTCTGGAGGAGAGTGAGGTTGGGCAGGTTCATTTGCGGACGAGGAAGGTGCTACTGGTTGAGGTCCTTGACATTGCTTTCCCGACCTCAATTAAATGGCACTCACATTTTTGTGATTCTGGACAGATTGAGAAGGCAATCTGTCAGAATTCTGGGACTATTGTTGATTTAACTGTGTAGCCAATTATCTCATCTGATTAGTTAAGCTCTGAATGGAGGCTCTGGTCTCTTATTGAAACTGCATGTTTTGCATAGTCATTTGCCTCACAAGTTCTTCAAGGGAAGGTTGCGGAGGAGCCTCAACTGTTTGTTGTTTCTGGGGTTGTTGTTGTTGTTGCTGCTGGATTGGGTCAGCAACATTTTGAAAATAAGGTTATTGTTGCTACTGTTGTGAAGGATTCGACCATCTAAGGTTGGGATGATTCCTCCACCCGGGATTGTACCTATTGCTGGAGAGGTCATAATTGTTCTGTTGTGGCTGATTTTGCTGCTGAGGTTGAGGAGGTCTGTTGTAGATGTTTGCAGCATAAGCTTCAGGTTGTTCAATTGCTTTAGATTGTTGCACAGAAGGGCAAAGGTCTATTTGGTGGTTGGCAGAGGAGCATAAACCACAGAGTCTGGTGACAGGTGCAGATTTTTTATTCATGGCCAGTTGGGTTACCAGGTTAACCAAGGCATCTAGTTTACCTTCAAGCTTCTTAGTCTTGGCTGATGAAGATGAATTTGTGGCTACTTCATGCACTCCTCTAATGACAATAGCATCACTTCTGGCACTAAATTGCTGGGAGTTTGAAGCCATCTTCTCAATTAAATTTCTGGCTTTAGCAGGGGTCATGTCTCCAAGGGCTCCACCACTGGCAGCATCTATCATACTTCTCTCCATGTTACTGAGTCCTTCACAAAGGAGAAGCTGCTCAGAAATCTGGTGGTGAGGGCAACTGGCACATAGTTTCTTAAATCTCTCCCAGTATTCATACAAGCTCTCTCCACTGAGTTGTCTAATTCCTGAAATATCCTTTCTGATGGTCATGGTCCTGGAAGCAGGGAAATTTTTTTCTAAGAATACTCTCTTGAGGTCATCCCAGCTCGTGATGGACCGTGGAGCAAGGTAATAAAGCCAGTCCTTTGCCACTACCTCTAAAGAATGAGGAAAGGCCTTCAGAAATATGTGATCCTTCTGGACATCTGGGGTTTCATGGTGGAGCAGACAATATGGAATTCTTTCAGATGTTTGTGTGGGTCTTCACCTGCAAGGCCATGAAACTTTCGAAGCAAATGGATCAGTCCAGTTTTAAGAACATATGGGACATCCTCATCAGGGTATTGGATGCACAGGCTTTCGTAGGTGAAATCAGGTGCAACCATTTCCCTTAGAGTCCTCTCACGGGGTGGAGGTTGTGCCATGTTCTCAGAATGTTCAAAATAATAATGCTCAAAATCACCAACAACAGAATGCTCAGGATGCTCAAAAGGTACTAAATGATGTCTAACTAATCTATGAAATGCCCTATCTATCTCAGGATCAAAGGGTTGTAAGTCAGATGGATTGCCTCTAGTCATACACTATATTCAGCATGCACAACTAGTTGCCTTCTTATGCAAGTAACAGTGTAGGTTTGAACTACAACTACCATTAAATGATATCCAAATGACTTGAAATTTTGTGAGCAACCTTATAAAATGATGAGAAGATAGCACCAAAAAAATTCAAATAGAAATTCAAAGTCTAACTATAGAAGCTAAAAATGACAACTTAAGAAAAATAAGAGAATAATACTTGGAAAATAAAAAACTTTTGACAGAATCGCAATTTTTGGAAGAAAGAGACCTCAGCCGGCCTATGGCGGGCTGCCATGGCATGGGAAATTTTTTTCTACCCCAAATACATATATAATAATTATGATTCTGATAACCGGAGCAAAAGTTATGGTCGTTTGATGTTTTGACAAAAATCAAATTTGCTACTTTTTTGGAACTTTCAACTCTGAACAAACTAAGGGCTCCAGCTATTTTTCCCACAAAATATGGATCAAAAGAAGTGACCAAAAAAAATTCAGCCAAAAATAACAACTATAGCTACCAAAACAAAAAATCCCAATTAATTCAGCAAGTGTGGTCTCTAAAATCCATCGCTAAGGGATTTCCACGACTACCTTGTTTTCCTGCAAGTGTTCTATTCAGCAAAAGTGGTCGCTAAATCCATCGCAAAACACTATTCACAGCAAAACACCAAAACTGAAACAAGGAAAGCGCTGAACAGAAAAACTAAAACAGAACACACAATAAACAAAATAACAAGGTACTAAACAATACTAACACAACACGAAAGAATTAAACACTAACACGACACTAGCTATTATGAACCTTTGGACACTGCTCCCCGGCAACGGCGCCAAATTTGATCGAGGCCGTACCCGAATCAAATAAACATTAAAATGCAGTAACTAGGAAGTGATCCTAGGTCGTTTCCCAACGAGCAATGATAAACTAAATGTTCATAACTGATAGTAGGAAATAGTAACAAATTGGGGGGGGGGGGGGGGGGTTGTTTGCTTTTGTAAATTAAACAGCGAGTAAAATTGAATTAGAAAATGTCAGAATTAAAATATGTTGCTTCCCCTTGATTCACAAGCAAGTCTCTTATCCTAGGTTGCGAGAATTTATCCTTTTATCAGTTCAACCACTTAATCCAACCCTAAATTAAATTACTAAGCGAAATTTAACATAAGGCATTCATTATGTGATTAAGCAACACATACACCAATTACTCATAAACGATCATTAAGCATGAACGTAAATTAAGCACAGAGACAATTAATCAAGCACTAAGCATGCATGCATTAATAGCAACAAATTCAGAGTAATTAGTGAAGAGGAAAAACTGAATAGAATTTAACAGTTGTTAGTGCTTAGCTCTACTGAGTGTTTAAAAGATTGGCTAAGATTTTGTTAAAACATAAGCACTTAGACAATGAAGGAAAGCTGGAGTTGCTGCACATGATGTCCAACGTTATGTCAAGGAATCAGATCGGGCTGCACAATGCACAAGGCAAGATAAAATGTCAAATGAAGAATTGAAGCTGCAGGATCCACGATGTCGAATACGATGTCCTGACATCCGGCTCGAAAATACTGGACACATAAATCTGTTATATCTTTAACAGAGTGTGCAGGATCCACGATGTCGGACACGATGTCCTGACATCCGGCCCGAAAATACTGGACACAGAAATCTGTTATATCTTTAACAGATTAATGTGCAGTTAGCAACAGATTTGGTGATCTATCTTTAGGAACGAATTAAAAGATAATTAAAGTTCGAATTACAAACTTGAATAGTTCGTTCAGAGATTAAAGATTAAAGATAAAAACTAAAAGATCAAACTGTATCTGTTAGATCTTTAAGTGCAGATTTTCAGGAAAATGATAGATCTCATCCAGCACAAGTAGTTGCAGCCCAGAAACGCACACTGCTATATAAACATGAAGGCTGCACGAGTTTTCTACCAAGTCTGGGATTGAAGAGTTATTTTGTGAGTTTTGGGACTTGAGTCTTTTGTGAGCCACCTTGATGTCACCCTAACATCAAGTGTTGGACCTGAGTGTGTAGAGTTGATCTCTATAGTGTGTGGAGTTGATCTCTATTGTTCAGAGAGTAATCTCTGGTGTGTATTCGAATTAATTGTAAACACGGGAGAGTGATTGAGAGGGAGTGAGAGGGGTTTCTCATATCTAAGAGTGGCTCTTAGGTAGAGATTGCACGGGTAGTGGTTAGGTGAGAAGGTTGTAAACAGTGGCTGTTAGATCTTCGAACTAACACTATTTTAGTGGATTTCCTCCCTGGCTTGGTAGCCCCCAGATGTAGGTGACGTTGCACCGAACTGGGTTAACAATTCTCTTGTGTCATTTACTTGTTTAATCTGTTCATACGGTCATATACAAGCTGCATGTTCTGAAGCGCGATGTCGTGACATCCTGTACGACATCTGTCCCCAGTATCAGAATTTCAATTGGTATCAGAGCGGGCACTCGAAATCACTGAGTGAGATCTAGGGAGATAAATTCTGATGAACATGGAGAAAGAAGGAGGACCAGTGAACAGACCACCAATTCTGGATGGAACCAACTATGAATACTGGAAAGCAAGGATGGTGGCCTTCCTCAAATCACTGGATAGCAGAACCTGGAAAGCTGTCATCAAAGGCTGGGAACATCCCAAGATGCTGGACACAGAAGGAAAGCCCACGAATGAATTAAAGCCAGAAGAAGACTGGACAAAAGAAGAAGACGAATTGGCACTTGGAAACTCCAAAGCCTTGAATGCTCTATTCAATGGAGTTGACAAGAATATCTTCAGACTGATCAACACATGCACAGTGGCCAAGGATGCATGGGAGATCCTGAAAACCACTCATGAAGGAACCTCCAAAGTGAAGATGTCCAGATTGCAACTATTGGCTACAAAATTCGAAAATCTGAAGATGAAGGAGGAAGAGTGTATTCATGACTTCCACATGAACATTCTTGAAATTGCCAATGCTTGCACTGCCTTGGGAGAAAGGATGACAGATGAAAAGCTGGTGAGAAAGATCCTCAGATCTTTGCCTAAGAGATTTGACATGAAAGTCACTGCAATAGAGGAGGCCCAAGACATTTGCAACATGAGAGTAGATGAACTCATTGGTTCCCTTCAAACCTTTGAGCTAGGACTCTCGGATAGGACTGAAAAGAAGAGCAAGAACTTGGCATTCGTGTCCAATGATGAAGGAGAAGAAGATGAGTATGACCTGGATACTGATGAAGGTCTGGCTAATGCAGTTGTGCTCCTTGGAAAACAGTTCAACAAAGTGCTGAACAGAATGGACAGGAGGCAGAAACCACATGTCCGGAACATCCCTTTCGACATCAGGAAAGGTAGTGAATACCAGAAAAGGTCAGATGAAAAACCCAGTCACAGCAAAGGAGTTCAATGCCATGGGTGTGAAGGCTATGGACACATCAAAGCTGAATGTCCCACTCATCTCAAGAAGCAGAGGAAAGGACTTTCTGTATGTCGGTCTGATGATACAGAGAGTGAACAAGAAAGTGATTCTGACAGAGATGTGAATGCTCTCACTGGGAGATTTGAATCTGCTGAAGATTCAAGTGATACAGATAGTGAAATCACTTTTGATGAGCTTGCTATATCCTATAGAGAACTATGCATCAAAAGTGAGAAGATTCTTCAGCAAGAGGCACAACTAAAGAAGGTCATTGCAAATCTGGAGGCTGAGAAGGAGGCACATGAAGAGGAAATCTCTGAACTTAAAGGAGAAGTTGGTTTTCTGAACTCTAAACTGGAAAACATGACAAAATCAATAAAGATGCTGAATAAAGGCTCAGATATGCTTGATGAGGTGCTACAGCTGGGGAAGAATGTTGGAAACCAGAAAGGACTTGGGTTTAATCATAAATCTGCTGGCAGAATAACCATGACAGAATTTGTTCTTGCCAAAAACAGTACTGGAGCCACGATGTCACAACATCGGTCTCGACATCATGGAACGCAGCAGAAAAAGAGCAAAAGAAAGAAGTGGAGGTGTCACTACTGTGGCAAGTATGGTCACATAAAGCCCTTTTGCTATCATTTACATGGTCATCCACATCATGGAACTCAAGGTCGCAGCAGCGGAAGGAAGATGATGTGGGTTCCAAAACACAAGACTGTTAGTCTTGTTGTTCATACTTCACTTAGAGCATCAGCTAAGGAAGATTGGTACCTAGATAGCGGCTGTTCCAGACACATGACAGGAGTTAAAGAATTCCTGGTGAACATTGAACCTTGCTCCACTAGCTATGTGACATTTGGAGATGGCTCTAAAGGAAAGATCATTGGAATGGGAAAGCTAGTCCATGATGGACTTCCTAGTCTGAACAGAGTACTTCTAGTGAAGGGACTGACTGCAAACCTGATCAGCATCAGTCAGTTGTGTGATGAAGGATTCAATGTAAACTTCACAAAGTCAGAATGCTTGGTGACAAATGAGAAGAGTGAAGTCCTAATGAAGGGCAGCAGATCAAAGGACAATTGTTACCTATGGACACCTCAAGAAACCAGTTACTCCTCCACATGTCTATCCTCCAAAGAAGATGAAGTCAGAATATGGCATCAAAGATTTGGACATCTGCACTTAAGAGGCATGAAGAAAATCATTGACAAAGGTGCTGTTAGAGGCATTCCCAATCTAAAAATAGAAGAAGGCAGAATCTGTGGTGAATGTCAGATTGGAAAGCAAGTCAAGATGTCCCACCAGAAGCTTCAACATCAGACCACTTCCAGGGTGCTGGAACTACTTCACATGGACTTGATGGGGCCTATGCAAGTTGAAAGCCTTGGAGGAAAGAGGTATGCCTATGTTGTTGTGGATGATTTCTCCAGATTTACCTGGGGCAACTTTATCAGAGAGAAATCAGACACCTTTGAAGTATTCAAAGAGTTGAGTCTAAGACTTCAAAGAGAAAAAGACTGTGTCATCAAGAGAATCAGGAGTGATCATGGCAGAGAGTTTGAAAACAGCAAGTTTACTGAATTCTGCACATCTGAAGGCATCACTCATGAGTTCTCTGCAGCCATTACACCACAACAAAATGGCATAGTTGAAAGGAAAAACAGGACTTTGCAAGAGGCTGCTAGGGTCATGCTTCATGCCAAAGAACTCCCCTATAATCTCTGGGCTGAAGCCATGAACACAGCATGCTACATCCACAACAGAGTCACACTGAGAAGAGGGACTCCTACCACACTGTATGAAATCTGGAAAGGGAGGAAGCCAACTGTCAAGCACTTCCACATCTTTGGAAGTCCGTGTTACATTTTGGCAGATAGAGAGCAAAGGAGAAAGATGGATCCCAAGAGTGATGCAGGAATATTCCTGGGATACTCTACAAACAGCAGAGCATATAGAGTATTCAATTCCAGAACCAGAACTGTGATGGAATCCATCAATGTGGTTGTTGATGATCTAACTCCAGCAAGAAAGAAGGATGTCGAAGAAGATGTCAGAACATCGGGAGACAATGTAGCAGATACAGCTAAAAGAGCAGAAAATGCAGAAAACTCTGATTCTGCTACAGATGAACCAAACATCAACCAACCTGACAAGAAACCCTCCATTAGAATCCAGAAGATGCACCCCAAGGAGCTGATTATAGGAGATCCAAACAGAGGGGTCACTACAAGATCAAGGGAGATTGAGATTGTAGCCAATTCATGCTTTGTCTCCAAAATTGAGCCCAAGAATGTGAAAGAGGCACTGACTGATGAGTTCTGGATCAATGCTATGCAAGAAGAATTGGAGCAATTCAAAAGGAATGAAGTTTGGGAGCTAGTTCCTAGACCCGAGGGAACTAATGTGATTGGCACCAAGTGGATCTTCAAGAACAAAACCAATGAAGAAGGTGTTATAACCAGAAACAAGGCCAGACTTGTTGCTCAAGGCTACACTCAGATTGAAGGTGTAGACTTTGATGAAACTTTCGCCCCTGTTGCTAGACTTGAGTCCATCAGATTGTTACTTGGTGTAGCTTGCATCCTCAAATTCAAGCTGTACCAGATGGATGTGAAGAGCGCGTTTCTGAATGGATACCTGAATGAAGAAGTCTATGTGGAGCAGCCAAAGGGATTTGTAGATCCAACTCATCCAGATCATGTATACAGGCTCAAGAAGGCTCTCTATGGATTGAAGCAAGCTCCAAGAGCTTGGTATGAAAGGCTAACAGAGTTCCTTACTCAGCAAGGGTATAGGAAGGGAGGAATTGACAAGACTCTCTTTGTCAAACAAGATGCTGAAAACTTGATGATAGCACAGATATATGTTGATGACATTGTGTTTGGAGGGATGTCGAATGAGATGCTTCGACATTTTGTCCAACAGATGCAATCTGAATTTGAGATGAGTCTTGTTGGAGAGCTGACTTATTTTCTGGGACTCCAAGTGAAGCAGATGGAAGACTCCATATTCCTCTCACAAAGCAAGTATGCCAAGAACATTGTCAAGAAGTTTGGGATGGGAAATGCCAGCCATAAAAGAACACCTGCGCCTACTCACTTGAAGCTGTCAAAAGATGAAGATGGCACCAGTGTTGATCAAAGTCTGTACAGAAGCATGATTGGGAGCTTACTATATTTAACAGCTAGCAGACCTGACATCACCTATGCAGTAGGTGTTTGTGCAAGATATCAAGCCAATCCCAAGATAAGTCACTTGAATCAAGTAAAGAGAATTCTGAAATATGTAAATGGCACCAGTGACTATGGGATTATGTACTGTCATTGTTCAGATTCAATGCTGGTTGGGTATTGTGATGCTGATTGGGCTGGAAGTGCAGATGACAGAAAAAGCACTTCTGGTGGATGCTTCTATCTGGGCAACAATCTTATTTCATGGTTCAGCAAGAAGCAGAACTGTGTGTCCCTATCTACTGCAGAAGCAGAGTATATTGCAGCAGGAAGCAGCTGTTCACAACTAGTTTGGATGAAGCAGATGCTCAAGGAGTACAATGTCGAACAAGATGTCATGACATTGTACTGTGACAACATGAGTGCTATTAATATTTCAAAAAATCCTGTTCAACACAGCAGAACCAAGCACATTGACATTAGACATCACTATATTAGAGATCTTGTTGATGATAAAGTGATCACACTGAAGCATGTTGCCACTGAGGAACAAATAGCAGATATTTTCACAAAGGCATTGGATGCAAATCAGTTTGAAAAACTGAGGGGCAAGCTGGGCATTTGTCTGCTAGAGGATTTATAGCAATTACTGTCATCTGAATGTGCTCAAACGTTAATAGCACATTCACTACTGGGCCAAAACAGATTCGACCGTTGCTTCACACGCCCCTCTACATTCCTCATTCAAACTTATATTGTCGTGGTAATCCCGTCTTCAGCATTTCCCAACAGCTCTCAGAAATTCACGAAACCATTCCAAAGGCTCTGCTTCTCCATGGCTACCGCACCAAAAGAAACCTCAGCTCCTGGTTCACCCTCTGTACCATCATCCACCAAAGCACCATCAAACCAGGAACAACCTGAATTCCATATCCAACCCATACAAATGATTCCTGGTCAAGCTCCTGTCCCTGAAAAACTGGTTCCCAAACGACAACAGGGAATGAAGATTTCTGAAAACCCTAGCCTTGCAACAAGTCCTAGGGAAGTAGACACGGAGATGGACAAGAAAATCCGCAGTATTGTGAGTAACATTCTGAAAAATGCTTCTGTCCCTGATGCTGATGAAGATGTTCCAACATCTTCCACCCCGAATGTTTCTGTGCCTGATGCTGAGAAAGATGTTCCAACATCTTCCACTCCAAATGCTGAAGCCCTCCCTTCACCCAGTGAAGAGGAATCAACAGAAGAAGAAGATCAAGCCACAGAAGAGACCCCTGCACCAAGGGCACCAGAACCTGCTCCAGGTGACCTCATTGACCTAGAAGAAGTAGAATCTGATGAGGAACCCATTGCCAACAAGTTGGCACCTGGCATTGCAGAAAGGCTACAAAGCAGAAAAGGGAAAACTCCCATTACTAGGTCTGGTCGAATCAAAACTATGGCACAGAAGAAGAGCACTCCAATCACTCCTACCACAATCAGATGGAGCAAAGTTGCAATCCCTTCCAAGAAGAGGAAAGAAATTTCCTCATCTGATTCTGATTCTGATGTCGAACTAGATGTTCTCGACATCAAGCGGGCCAAGAAATCAGGGAAAAAGGTGCCTGGAAATGTCCCTGATGCACCATTGGACAACATTTCATTCCACTCCATTGGCAATGTTGAAAGGTGGAAATTTGTATATCAACGCAGACTTGCTGTTGAAAGAGAACTGGGAAGAGATGCCTTGGCTTGCAAGGAGATCATGGACCTCATCAAGGCTGCTGGACTACTGAAGACAGTCACCAAGTTGGGAGATTGCTATGAAAGCTTAGTCAGGGAATTCATTGTAAACATTCCCTCTGACATAACAAACAGAAAGAGTGATGATTATCAGAAAGTGTTTGTCAGAGGAAAATGTGTTAGATTCTCCCCTGCTGTAATCAACAAATACCTGGGCAGACCAACTGAAGGAGTGGTGGATATTGATGTTTCTGAGCATCAGATTGCCAAGGAAATCACTGCCAAACGAGTCCAGCATTGGCCAAAGAAAGGGAAGCTTTCTGCAGGGAAGCTAAGTGTGAAGTATGCAATCCTGCATAGGATTGGGGCTGCAAACTGGGTACCCACCAATCATACTTCCACTGTTGCCACAGGTTTGGGTAAATTTCTGTATGCTGTTGGAACCAAGTCCAAATTTAATTTTGGAAACTATATTTTTGATCAAACTGTTAAGCATTCAGAATCTTTTGCTGTCAAATTACCCATTGCCTTCCCAACTGTATTGTGTGGCATTATGTTGAGTCAACATCCCAATATCTTAAACAACATTGACTCTGTGATAAAGAGAGAATCTCCTCTATCCCTGCATTACAAACTGTTTGAGGGGACACATGTCCCAGACATTGTCTCGACATCAGGGAAAGCTGCTGCTTCAGGTGCTGTGTCTAAGGATGCTTTGATTGCTGAACTCAAGGACACATGCAAGGTGCTGGAAGCAACCATCAAGGCCACCACAGAGAAGAAAATGGAGTTGGAACGCCTGATCAAAAGGCTCTCAGACAGTGGCATTGAAGATCGAGAAGCAGTTGAGGAAGAAGAAGAAGCTGAGGAAGAAGAAGAAGCAGCCGAGGAAGAAGAAGATGCAGCAGAGGATACAGAATCAGATGATGATGATTCTGAGGCCACCCCATGATCATCAGACCTTTATTTTTTGCTTTTACTTTTACTAGTTATTGGTCTGTAATATTTGCACATTAATTTCATGCATCCTACTTTTGCCAAATTCTGTCTAAAAAGGGGGAGTAGTAGTATTAAATTAAATTAAATGCATGAGTTATGATTTTGAGTAGTAGGCTACGATGTATGCATGATTTTGAGTAGTAGGATACGATGTATGCATGATTCATGATTCTGAGGGGGAGTTGTATGTATATGAGGGGGAGTTGTATGTATATGATTTTGAGGGGGAGACTGCTGCTGCTGATGATGACTGATGTAAGCTACTGTAATTACGAGTAGCTGATAGAAGATGCTGCAGCTAGAGCATGGAGACAGGGGGAGCAGAAAGCTAATGTCACAAGAGATGTCTTGACATCCTGGAAACGACTTGCAACTTGTAGAATTTTGCTGTCGCCACTACAGATACCGCTGTGCTTGATTACTCTGATAATGAAAGTTGCTGATCCCACTTGCATAACTGCTCGTACCTGCTCAGGAAGTGTCTAAGTATCTAAGTATGTTTTAGACAAAATTTGCCAAAGGGGGAGATTGTTAGTGCTTAGCTCTACTGAGTGTTTAAAAGATTGGCTAAGATTTTGTTAAAACATAAGCACTTAGACAATGAAGGAAAGCTGGAGTTGCTGCACATGATGTCCAACGTTATGTCAAGGAATCAGATCGGGCTGCACAATGCACAAGGCAAGATAAAATGTCAAATGAAGAATTGAAGCTGCAGGATCCACGATGTCGAATACGATGTCCTGACATCCGGCTCGAAAATACTGGACACATAAATCTGTTATATCTTTAACAGAGTGTGCAGGATCCACGATGTCGGACACGATGTCCTGACATCCGGCCCGAAAATACTGGACACAGAAATCTGTTATATCTTTAACAGATTAATGTGCAGTTAGCAACAGATTTGGTGATCTATCTTTAGGAACGAATTAAAAGATAATTAAAGTTCGAATTACAAACTTGAATAGTTCGTTCAGAGATTAAAGATTAAAGATAAAAACTAAAAGATCAAACTGTATCTGTTAGATCTTTAAGTGCAGATTTTCAGGAAAATGATAGATCTCATCCAGCACAAGTAGTTGCAGCCCAGAAACGCACACTGCTATATAAACATGAAGGCTGCACGAGTTTTCTACCAAGTCTGGGATTGAAGAGTTATTTTGTGAGTTTTGGGACTTGAGTCTTTTGTGAGCCACCTTGATGTCACCCTAACATCAAGTGTTGGACCTGAGTGTGTAGAGTTGATCTCTATAGTGTGTGGAGTTGATCTCTATTGTTCAGAGAGTAATCTCTGGTGTGTATTCGAATTAATTGTAAACACGGGAGAGTGATTGAGAGGGAGTGAGAGGGGTTTCTCATATCTAAGAGTGGCTCTTAGGTAGAGATTGCACGGGTAGTGGTTAGGTGAGAAGGTTGTAAACAGTGGCTGTTAGATCTTCGAACTAACACTATTTTAGTGGATTTCCTCCCTGGCTTGGTAGCCCCCAGATGTAGGTGACGTTGCACCGAACTGGGTTAACAATTCTCTTGTGTCATTTACTTGTTTAATCTGTTCATACGGTCATATACAAGCTGCATGTTCTGAAGCGCGATGTCGTGACATCCTGTACGACATCTGTCCCCAGTATCAGAATTTCAACAATAATAATAGAACCTCAAAGAGAAGTGTGCTTGATCCTCAAGAGAAAACAAGGTTGGGGACTTAGCCTTCCATTAATCAATAGAGAACGAAATTATAGATTGAAGAACGAAATTTTATTGTTTAAACGAAAAGTCAGAACTGGAATTGCAAAAACAAAAAAAAAGGAAAGAGAAGAGAGGAGAAAGGGCTAAACTAGAACCTTGGTGCTGTTATATAGTTTTCCAACCCCAAAGCTTACAAATCTGTTTTAAATCCAAGCCCATAAATAAAATAGAATCAAATCTAGATAAGATAAGATAAGATCTAGATGAAATAATATCTAGATGAGATCAAATCTAAATAATATCTAGATAAGATAAAGTCTAGATAAGATAAAATTTTGTAGAATAAAGTAGTCTACCCTCTTCAAGTCCAAGCCCAATTTTGGATTCAAGCCCAATGCTTCATTAATTCCTGAAATTAGATTAAAAACATCAAATTAGCTGAATGGGCCCAAATAATAAAACTTCCTAATTAATTTGACAATTAAGATTAATCAGTACTTAAAATGGTGCAAAAAGGGTTAAGAAATAGGAGAAAATAATGGCACATCACATGTCTTTACTCAAATGATCAACTATCATTAACTCAGTGCTAACATGTTCAATGACCCCTTTATTTTCTTTAACACATTCTTTTATGGATAAATATTTAATGTCGATGTGCTAACTTCAACTTCCACTCTTGATGTTCTTAGCCATAAATACTACAACAGAGTTTTCATAGTACAACTTCAACAGCCTAGAGTCTACAACTCTAAACCCGAATATAAAACTCTTCAATCATGCAAGATAGCCATAAAAAAAGAAACAAACTCAGCCTCCATATTGGAAGTAGCAATCAAGGGCTGCTTTGCACTTCTCCAAGATACAACTCCACCAGCTAGCATAAAAATATAAATAGAAGTGGATTTCTTGGTATCAATGCAACCAACATAGTCTAAATTGGAGTAGCCAATCACCTTCAAATCATCAGTTTATCTGTACATGAGCATGTAGTCCTTTGTTCCTTGAAGATATCTCATTACCTTCTTTGCAACTTTCCAGTGGCCAACACTTGGATCACTCTGATATCTTTCCAAAACTCCAATAGCAAATGCAATGTTAGGTCTGGTTGATGTTTTTCGATAATTGAAAATAGATTTTTGATGTTTTTCTTGTGTTATTTGATTACTTGATTAATTTGGATGAGTTAAGGTATTGTGTGAGTTAGCCATGTTCGATCTGCTTGATGTGGATGTTGAGTTATGTGGACTTTTATTGACTTAGGTTGAAATTATGAGATTTCAAGTTTTACTTAAACATGTTCCACTAAAACCGCAATCCTGGATTCGTTACCCGTTGGATCGCTTTCTAATTTGGAATGTAGGCTTACAACCTGATTTTTCAGATTCTGACTGTTGGTATTTGCAATATAACATCTTGAGTATGAGATATGATATTTTGAATGAAGCAGTAAAATTTGAGTTGGATCAGCTTGCCCAGGCGAGTCAAATTTTGCCTGGGCGAGTGTTGCAGGCTACAAATACATCCAGGAGTGTAAAAGAGCCATTTCTTTCTCCTTCTCTTCTCCTAAACCCTCCCTCAACACCCCCAACCTCCTTCTCCACCACCATTGACCACCAGTGACTGCCACGAGCCGCCTTTGCTTGTTGTCAGACCACCGCACGGAGAAGAACAGTTTAATTGGAGTGGAATCTTTAAAACTCAACTCGAGGATTCAGTAGAGAATGAAGCCTCCAATCCTTCCTTCATGGTTTCTTCGAGGTAACTGTGGTTCTAAGCCTCCTCCTTGTTAGTTTGAGCCTATCTTTGCATCTTTTCTAACTTGGGAACCATTATTGGATGTTTTTACACTTCCTTTGAAAAACCCTTGAAAAAAAGACGTTGTAAAAGTTGCCTTTTTATAAAATAGACTTTGCTTTTGTAACATTTGTTGAACCCTGATCATAGTTGCGTGATTAAAAATTTAAAATGAGCTCTCTTTGATATGAATCTCAAAACACCGTTTTAGCCTCTTTTTAAATTGAATGGGTATTTGACCCCAAAAGTTAATATTAACCTTGTCTTTGAAATCTATAGTGAATTATCTTTGATTTGGTATATAGAGCTCTGTGTTTGGATGAATGGACATGAACATAAGAGATCTTAGAACAATGCTGCAAGGAACTAAGAGAGAGATATAGATAGGTGAGGGGAGTTTATTGTTTGTTTACAGCTTTTGATACCATAGTTGGGGTCAGGGAACCCAATTATGGGGATGTATGTGTAGAAGCAAAGCTTCATGATGAATGTGATTTAAAGGTGTTTTGATGATAACAATGATGACAACAAAAGATGATGACAAAGGTGATGAACAAAAAGCTCAAAGATCAAAGAACAACTCAAGAGAATCAAAGAACATCTCAAATGAATCAAGAACAAGTCAAGAGTTCAAGAATCAAGAAGAATTCAAGACTCAAGAAGAAAGCCTAGAATCAAGAATCAAGGATTCAAGATTCAAGATCTCAAGAATCAAGATCAAGATTCAAGACTCAAGATTCAAGAATGAAGAAAAGACTCAATCAAGATAAGTATTAAAAAGTTTTTTTAAAACTTTGAATAGCACATGAGTTTTTGACAAAACCTTTACCAAAGAGTTTTTACTCTCTGGTAATCAATTACCATATTGTTGTAATCGATTACCAGTGGCAAAATGAGTTTGAAAAAGTTTTCAAACTGAATTTACAACGTTCCAATTATTTTCAAAAGACTGTAATGGATTACAATTTTTTGGTAATCGATTACCAGTGCCCTTGAACGTTGAAATTCAAATTCAAATGTGAAGAGTCACATCCTTTCACTTAAAAGCCTTGTGTAACCGATTACACTAATTTGGTAATCGATTACCAGTGATTGTTTCTGATAAATCAAAAGATATAACTCTTCAAAAAGGTTTTTGACTTTTTCAAATTGGTTTTAAGCTTTTCTAAAATTTATAACTCTTCTAAATGGTCTTCTTGACCAGACATGAAGAGTCTATAAAAGCAAGACTTTGTTTTGCATTTCAAGTATCTTGAACACTTATTCATACAATCCTTTACAAGCCTTCAATCTCTTTGAACTTCTTCTTCTTCTATGTACCAAAAGCTTTCTAAAGTTTTCTAGTTTTCTAAACCTTGAAAACTTGTGCTATTCATCTTTTCATTCTCTTCTCCCTTTGCCAAAAAGAATTCGCCAAGGACTAACCACCTGAATTCTTTTTGTGTCTCTCTTCTCCTTTTTCCAAAAGAACAAAGGACTAACCGCCTGAATTCTTTTATGTCTCCCTTCTCCCTTGTCAAAGAATTCAAAACGACACAGTCTGAGAATTCTATTGATTCTTCCCATTCCCTAATACAAAAGTGTTCAAAGGACTAACCGCCTGAGAATTCTTTTGTATCCCCATTCACAAAGTATCAAAGGTTTAACAGCCTGAGATCTTTGTCTCAACACATTGGAGGGTACATCCTTTGTGGATCAAGTAGAGGGTACATCTACTTGGGTTTGACTAAGAACAAGAGAGGGTACATCTCTTGTGGATCAGTTCTAGTGGAGGGTACATCCACTAGGTTCAAAGAGAACAAGGGAGGGTACATCCCTTGTGGATCTTTGCTTGTAAAAGGATTTTTACATGGTTGAAAGAAATCTCAAGGACCGCAGGTCGCTTGGGGACTGGATGTAGACATGGGTTGTTGCCGAACCAGTATAAAAACTCTTGTGTGTTTGTTTCCTTCTTCCCTACTCTTTTACTTTCCGTTGTGCATTTAATTTCCTCTTTTACTTTCTGTTAAGTTTCTCTTCTACTCCTCATTCTCTTAACAATTTAGTAAAAGCCTTAAAAGAGTAATTTTTAATTGGTAAAAGTTTAGGAATAATTAATTCAACCCCCCCCTTCTTAATTATTCTGAGGCGATCCAACAGTATGTCTGTCCTTGTGCATGCTGGTTTTCAAGAAAAACTGTATTTTTAACTATTAGTTCCTAAGTTGTGGTTCTTTCTTGTTGGCGGTTTGCAAAAGGTAAAAACTATGGTTTAAAAGAACTTAAGATAAGTGTGATAAGCAAGAAGAAAGTATTATGTAATAACAAGATAAACTAGGCGAGACTAGTAAAGAAAATAAGTTATGTAAATAAGCAAGAAATTAAAGTGCAAGAGATGTAAACTAGGCGGATCCTAAGAGTGTTTGGATGACCTCATTTAAGGTTCCCAAAAAAGTACTCACTATCCTAAGGGAAAATTGCCTAAAATTATTACACACAAATGGAAGTAGGGTGACCTATTGGAGGCTCCCAACTTACTTCCAATGAAAGACCTTTTTGTTACAAAATTTGAAAGTAATGAAGGTAAATGTACAAGTGTCCAATTACAAATAAATTGCCAATTACAAAAAGGTCCTCAATTTTGGTGGCTACACTCTCTTTGGTGTTTCACTAAATTTGGAGTGCTTCTTAGTCCAATAGCTCTTAAGGTTGTTGGCCCCTTGCTTCTTGACTGAAATTCATCAATGGATGACACCAATTCTCATTTCCAATTCCCTATACGGCAACTCACAAACAAGGAAACATAGAGACAAGCAATAACCAAAGACCAAAAAATGAAATGAAAGCTAAACCAATAGAGTTTTAACAATACAAATTTTCAAGGATTATTCAACAATTAAAGCAATGAAAAGGACATAGAAGCAAGCTAGGACTCATAGAAACTTAGAATGACTCTAGAGTAGAGTAAAAAAACTAAAAAAAAAAACTCAAAAAACCTCTAGTTTTGGCACTTGTTTTCACACTAATTTTCAATTGAAATTTCAGAACTAAGATTGGCATAAAGTAGGCACCAATTATATAACAAATTTTGAGCCAAACAACAAGCACACTTCCCTTTCACTTTTTTTTCCTGGATACTGATTTTTCTACCAACTTGTTTGATTTCTCGTATTTTTTCCTTTTCTCCAAATCACTTGGTTCTTTTTTTCTAATTTATTTTCCAGATCTCTAGAAAATTCAGTAAAAATTTAAGCTCAAAATTCATAGTGACCAATTCCCAATAATTTTTACAAGTTCGTATGTCCAAGCAGCCAACACCAGCGATTTCAGACTTCGAATTTTTTTAAGCATGGTATATTGATAGCCTTGGGTTTACTTTCAACCTTCCTATGTATGTTGAACTCACTAGGCTTGTTTACCCCAGTTTTAGGAGTTCAATATTCACTTAGGATCAAAATTTCAGACAGCAATTTAATCACCAAAACTCAAATTCATAATAGACACAATCATAAGGAAACCTAAAAGTTCAAGAAAAGGTTCACAATCAAAGACTTAAAAATTTTGCATGAACATCTTAAGGACTAATTAACATGCAAGATTTGACTCAAATCAACTAATAGGCTAAAAGAATTTCATACACTCATGAACAAATGAGTTAGACAAAGAACAAGAAAAATAAAATTCAGCACAACATAAGAAATCTTATGTGACAAGTTTCATGACTAGACATGACTTCTTTGACAAAACTACAATAGGTGAACAAGTCACTCTAGATTTTTGAGGTTTTTTTCTACTTTAATGTTTTTGTAAGAATTTTATGGTTTAGGTTTCAGCCAATAAAATTGCAAGACAAAACTCAAAGGAACCTAAACTCAACACAATTCATGGTTCAAGAACAAGAACAAGAAATTTGAACCATAGAAAATCAAATCTAGCTTCTATAGCAAGTTTAATCGGTGTAAATTCTAAAGAATCATGTTAACAAAATTTAGCACAAGACATGTGAGGAGATACATGGAGAAAAATGAAGAAACAACAATGGAGGAGAAGGTAAAGCTGAAAATTAATGGAGGTTTAAGGAGAACCTACTTGAAGCTCTTGTGCTCTAATACCACTTGATGGAAGCTTACTTGTGAAGCTTCTATGGAGGCTGGATCTTTGAAACTTCCTTGAGAAGCTTCCTTGAGAAGATTCCTAGAGAAGCTAGAGCTTAGCTACACACACCCCTCTTATAGCTAAGCTCACCTCCTTGAGATGAGAAGCTAGAGCTTAGCTACACACACCCCTTATAATAGCTAAGCTCACCCCCATGCCAAAATACATGAAAATACAAAAAAGTCCCTACTACAAAGACTACTCAAAATGCCCTGAAATACAAGGCTAAAACCCTATACTACTAGAATGGCCAAAATACAAGACCCAAAAGAAGGAAAAACTTATTCTAATATTTAAAAAGAAGAGTGGACCCAACCTTGGCCCATGGGCTCAGAAATCTATCCTGAGGTACTTGAGAACCCTAGGGCCTTCTTTACCAGCTCTAGCCCAATCCTCTTGGAGTCTTCTATCCAATACCCTTGAGGGGTAGGATTGCATCAAAATAGAAGGCCTATTTACAGAGTTTCCTTCAGGAAAGAGAGAGTTTGATGAGGCCATAATTATTCTTGAAGCGTTTAAGCCTTATACAAGAATCCTGCTCTAATACCACTTGATATCTAAATGGCCTCAATGAACTCAAGAAGGGAGGAGGGTGAATTGAATTTATAAAATTTTTCTTTGTTAATACACTCAAATTCCTTTTTATATGATAATCTATCAAAAACCTTGATTAAAAAGAGAAAAAGCAAGTGATTAAGATCTCTACCAATTAAATGAATACAATAAATTTACAATAAAAGTAAAGAAATAAGGGAAATAATGAATAGTTATAGGAAAAATTTGTGTAAAAAATTGGGGTGATTCCCAAAAGATATAACTCTTCAAAACACACTTTTTGGTGCAATTTCAAATTTAAAATTTTAAAAAAAACTTTTATATCGTTGCTTCTGGTAATCTATTACATGATGTGGTAATCAATTACATTGATTCCAGAACTTGAAAAACAATTTTAATGCTTTTAAAAGAAACTTGAAGACTTGATTTAAATTAATCAAATGGCCAAATATTCTTATTGCAAAAGCCTTTTAGCAATTTAACCTAATTCTTTATGTTACTTTGTTTTTCCTTTTTTTTCTTTTTCTTTTTGGCATGATCAAAACCTACAACATTACATAACCACACAATCAACATCTTTGTTATCTTGTAGTGACAGCAGAGCTTTGGTCGCCTTTATTGAACTTCACTGAAAGTATCCATTACGGGATTAAAGCTTACCTTTGATTTGCTTGTTGTCTAACAAACTACAACGTGTCTCTTCCTTGTGGAAAGAGAAGAATAACAATACAGACAACTACATGTCCACTCTTCTTCAGCAAAAACGACCTCTGAGGAATATTCTTGTGAATTCTTCTTTTCCCTTCTTTCTTGTCCGTCTTACTCAAAATTTAAATGTTAACAATTCAAAATAAGAGAGGCAAAATGAATTTACTAAACTTGAGTTTGTGCCCTTCGCTTTGTGGCTAACATGAGTCCAGTACATAGACAGACGTCACTTACACTTAGCATAAAACACTTTGATGTAGTTCCATGTGGAGCTTGTAGGCCTTGGATCTTCTTCATTAATGGAGTCCTTTGCTTCTTAAAGATGAATGGTTTGGAATTGGAGATGGAAGAAAGATGATTGGAGACGCCACTTCAAGGAGAAGATGAGTCAAGAAGAAGCTCACCACCATAGGAAGCCATGGATAAAAGCTTGAAGGTAGGAGAAGATGAGTCGAGGGAGAGGGAGAGAAGGTGCATGAAATTTTATGCCTCAAAAGAGGTCTGAACTTTGAAGTGTAATTCTCAAATGATCAAAGTTCAAAAAATGCACACACATGGCCTCTATTTATGGCCTAAGTGTCACATAAAATTGGAGGGAAATTCAAATTTCACTTGAATTTGAAATTGAATTTGTGGAGCCAAATTTTGGAGCCAAAATTTCACTAATTAGGATTAGTGAATTTTAGCTATGTTTCAGCCCACTAATCCATGATCAAGTCCAAGATTCTCCACTAAGTGTGCTTAGGTGTCATGAGGCATATAAAGCATGAAGGACATGCACAAAGTGTGACTATATGATGTGGCAATGGGGTGTAGCAAGCAAATGCTCAGCTCCCCCTCTAAAATTGAATTGGATTGAGCTTCTCCCAATTCAATTAAATTTATTTCCAATCACACACCTCAAATATTCACTTAATGCATGTGAAATTACAAAACTACCCCTAATACAAAAACTAGTCTAGGTGCCCTAAAATATAAGGGCTGAAAAATCTTACATTTCTAGGGTACCTTACCTATATTATGGAGCCCTAAATACAAGGCCCAAAAATAATGAAACCTTAATCTAATATGTACAAAGATAAGCGGGCTCATACTTAGCCCATGGGCCCAAAATCTATCCTAAGGCTCATGAGAACTGATGTAGCTCTAAGTGGAGCTTGTAGGCCTTGGATCTTCTTCATCAATGGAGTCCTTTGCTCCTTGAAGTTTAATGGCAGCATAATGGAGAAGGAGAAAGATGATTGGAGACGCCACTTCAAGGAGAAGATGAGTCTAGAAGAAGCTCACCACCATAGGAAGCCATGGATAAGAGCTTGAAGGTAGGAGAAGATGAATAGAGGGAGAGGGAGAGAAGGAGCACGAAATTTTGTGCATCAAAAGAGGTCTGAACTTTGAAGTTTAATTCTCAAATGATCAAAGTTGAAAAAAAATGCACACACATGACCTCTATTTATAGCCCAAGTCTCACAAAATTGGAGGGAAATTTGAATTTTAATTTAAATTTCACTTGAATTTGAAATTGAATTTGTGGAGCCAAATTTTGGAGCTAAAATTTCACTAATTATGATTAGTGAATTTCAGTTATGGTTCAGCCCACCAATCCAAGATCAATTCCAAGATTCTCCACTAAGTGTGCTTAGGTGTCATGAGGCATGTAAAGCTTGAAAGACATGCACAAAGTGTGACTATATGATGTGGCAATAGGGTGTAGTAAGCAAATGCTCACCTCCCCCTCTAAAATTTAATTGGATTAGGCTTCTACCAATTCAATTAAATTTATTTCCCAACACACACATCAAATATTCACTTAGTGCATGTGAAATTACAAAACTATCCCTAATACAAAAACTAGTCTAGGTGCCCTAAAATACAAGGGCTGAAAAATCCTATATTTCTAGGGTACCCTACCTACGTTATGGAGCCCTAAATACAAGGACCAGATATAATGACATCCTAATCTAATATGTACAAAGATAATTGAACCCAACCTTGGCCCATGGGCTCATGAATCTACCCTGAGGTTCATGAGAACTCTACGACCTTCTTCAACAGCTCTAGCCCAATCCTCTTAGTGCCTCTTGCTCATGGCTCTAGTGATTGATCCCTTCCTAGGTAGGATTGCATCAAGAACCCTAGGGCCTTCTCTTGTATCTTTGGCCCATTCTTCTTGGAGTCTTCTATCCAATGCCCTTGCGGGGTAAGATTGCATCACACTTTATGCAAGTGAATAAGTCCATTGGACTTGACCAAAAAGAACACAGTGTACAAACATTGATTTTCGCTAGGGTATGGTTGCTAGTTTATAATAACGCATTGGACATTGGATATTACTCTTAGTAAAACAGATTTCCACTGTGAATGGACACAAACTAATAAGAGCATTAAGATAGAGAATTATTACCATGTTTGCTGACAAGTTCCACATTTAAGTTATTTTTAGGATTAAAATGTTCCCTTAAATCTAGTTTTTTTTATATATTGTACATTTACTAATGTTTTTGTTAAAATATGGAATATTCATCCATAATTCTGTAGGTTTTGATGGTTGTTTGTTGGATCCAGAAACCAACACTTTTCCTCCCGCCTGCATGCCACGTCAAGTTTTTAGCATCATCTCCATTAGCAAAAAAGCGCTTAAACCTTGGTATTATTGGAAGATACCAACAAACCTTTGTTGGACGAGTGTTATTAGGGGAAATATCATCAACGAAGTCGTCAGTGTTGGCCTTGTAGCGTGATACACCACAGGTAGGGCAATTACGCATCTCTGCAAACTCATTTATGTACAAAATGCAATCATTTGGGCATGCGTGGATTTTCTGGTACGACATTCCCACTGGACATAAAATCTTCTTTGCCTCATATTGACTCTTTGGCAACGTGTTTTGTTCAGGAAGCAATTTTTTTAGCAGGACCAGCAATTCGGTGAAGCTTTTATCACTCCAGCCAAATCGTGCCTTTAAGTTTACCAGAGCTAATACCGCTGACAACCTTGTGAAAGCTGTGCACCCTGGATACAAAGGCATCTTCGAATCATTTTCTATTTTGTCATACAAAGGAGCATGTGCTTGTTGAAATCCGTCTTGTCCCAAATCGCGAATCATGTCTTCTATACGGTTTCCCATGTCCACATCAACTGGGTTATTCTGAGAGCTTGATGGGTTCTCTAGCAATTCCCCATGCCATATTCACCTTGTGTAAGTTGGAGTGATCCCGTGACATATAAGATGTGTTCTTATCTCAGCTATTACGTGGTGTCTCCCATTCCCACATTTCAAACATGGACAAAAATATTTACCCCGCAAACATGGTGCATTCAATTCAGTAAATTGGAGGAATTGTTCAACTCCCTTCTCATACTCATCACTGATGCGTGATGCTTGCATCCAACTTCAATCCATGATTTCCCTTTGCTGTCATACATTATCATCTTATGTAACATGCATGTAAACCTCACTTGTTTCATTAGAGGTGTGGCCCTATCCCATTCAAGAAGACGTCTTTTATTAGTAGACTAATACGTATATGCTATTTGCCTTTTCTAAATTTGTTGAAATTTCGGCAACATTTCAGCTATGTCTCCAAGTACACGAGATGAAAGCAGGTGCATGTATTCATGCAACGCATTCAAGTATGCACTCGGAGAACAAAGTGAAATGTAGTATAACAAAATTTCAACAAATTTAAGAAAAGACAAACAACATATAAGTATTAATCTACTATAAAAGATTGTTCTCTCAAACTGTCCAAACGGACAATTCAAGATTCCATACAACGATTAATCCAAACTATCCGTATTAATCGTTGTATAAAATCTCAAACGGGAATCTAGGATCACTCAAAATGCACATAATTGCTTATGTAACACAAAATTTATATATAAATAACCATGAAATTATCATTGCTGAGTCAAACAAATACATACCACAGAAGTTCGGTCAACAACAACAAGTATGGGTGGGATCACAGCAGTGGCAAACCAAAAGACAACTCCAAAACTCCGATGCTTGTGAAACAATAATTAACTTCGTAACTTTTTGCTCGAACTTGACCTACAACAAACGAAATTTGTAGCATATTCAAAGTCATTGTTAGTAATTGAAGTTGGATTGTAGTTGTTTTCAAAACCAACATAAAATGGGAACCACAACCAGCAAATTCATTGTTAGCTTTGACTAAAATTTATTGTTTCCAACTGTGTCTAAATCTTCAACGGGTTCAAAGTATAATTCCCATGCTTATCAAGGGGCCACAACCAACAAATTCATTTGTGTTACATAATAATAATATATTCATTTCAAAATGTAGCTCAAATGATGGGTTTTTCGGTCAAAATTGCAAATGAGAGAATTATAATATATTCATTTCTAGATATAAGACTCTTTTTATATTTATTTGTCTCATTTTTATAAGATTTTTTTTAAGTTATCTTTTATATTACTTAGCTTTTAATTAGAATACCCTTAATTACTTTACGATAATTAAATATTATGAATTGTTCTTTATTTTTCTTTTTACTTTTTAGTGTGTTTTTGAAAAATATTAAAAGAAAAAAATAAAATTCTTATGAACACGAAATAAGATATTGAACCATTCAATATATAACACAGTGATTATAATCATATAATAAAAGGCATTATTGGAGCAATTTGTTAGTGAACTGTGGAAAAGTAAAGCATAATGATTGTACAAAACTGAAAGACAAAATAAATATAAAGATTCTAAAAAAAGTCAATAAAACATAGCATAATTGGTGATCTTTTACGAGCAAATGTCCCCTGTAATAATTACAGTTTATAATATAATTATCAAGAAACCTACTTTTGCGCCTTAATTAGTCCTCTGAATCTTTTAGAGACTCCCCTACATAAACACCATTCATGAATCACACTCTCACTATCTGGCTTTGGTTTGATTTCTAGAAAATGGATGCACTAGATTACCTCTCCAACTTTTGCACTGTAACCAGCACTAGGACCAAGCAGAAAGCAATGCAGGTAAGAATGAAGTATATATAGAGAGAGAGGCAATAGTGAATTCTATAATTAATTGTATGATTCCTTCAGATATATATTATGTTGCAGACAACAGAGATAAAAGTGAGAATGGACTGCGATGGTTGCGAAAGAAGAGTGAGAAATGCAGTGAGTTCAATAAAAGGAGTGAAATCTGTGGAGGTGAACAGAAAGGAGAGCAGGGTGGTAGTGAGAGGATATGTGGATCCAAAGAAGGTGCTGAAGAGGGTAAGGAGCACAGGGAAAGTAAGAGCTCAGTTTTGGCCATATGTTGAACAACATCTGGTCTAGTGTGCTTTTCTTTGCTCTTTGTTCTTCTCTTAATTAATAAATTATTCTTTTATAAATGCCATTCCCCTTTGGTGGCAACCCTGTTTGCACTGCTGCAGGGTTGGCTAAATGACGAATTTCCTTCTCTTAAAAGTATGATGCAAAGACAGCTTGAAGCTGAAAATGAGAGCATTGGTTTTATTTATCAAGAAAAAAACATAAGTGGAATCAGAATATAGAATCACATTCCGAAATCCCATCTCCCAAACCAGCTGAAGACCTTTGAAAATACCCATTAGTTTAGCTTGAACTACCTCATCTCCATGAAGATAAGGTACAATAGTATTTTGTGTCTATTTAATTATCTCCTCCCTATCTCATCTATACCTAACAAATTTACAATATTATTTTATTTCTATTCTATTTTTCACCCATTTATCTTAAATCAAACAACAAAACATATAATTTTATTTATACTTTATTCTGCCCTTTTCAAATTATATCTCCTATTTTTGCCTATTCTATTTTTCTCTTCTAAACCAAATACAACATTAAAGTGATGCAAATCAACTCATCACGCATAGGTGACCACTTTGAAGAAAAAATCAATTGAAAATGTTGGTAATTGACAGCAAGTTAACCTAGCCGAATTTAGAGTTCTTAACTGCATAAAGGACTAAAAGCATTTTTCAAAATTGAAGACTAAAAATCATTTAAATTTGAGAGACCAAAAACAAAATGACCTAATTTAAAGGACAAAACATATTTAAGCCAAGGATTTATAATCACTTAAATTTTATGTTTGTTATGTCAGTCTGCAGAGTAACAAGTTCACAGAACTAAATTACGCCTTTGACTGCAGAGTAACAAGGCTGGTATATGCAACGCCATCCATTTCATCCACAAACAAGTTTACATCATTGTTTATCTCTGTGTTGAGTTACGCCTGCCCACCTTAATTTGTTTTATTAATTAATTAAGGTTAAATTAATTGGGAATGAAATGGACTTTGATGTTCAGCCTAAGGACATCGCAAATTCCCAATCATTGGCATGTGTGGCAAATGAACTTTGATGTTCAGCCTTTGACTGTACTAGAGGCATTCTGTTTAAATGTTTAAGAGTACACGTAGAAAAGCAAAAAGGATTGGTATGGGACAAAGAAAAAAAAGGATTTAAGAGTATACTTAAAGTTTAAATTTTCAAAATCTAATAAAAGTTACTACTATTGCTAAACAAGATAATCCTGTCCTAAAATGCGCCCGCCATGGTTACCAAATCACACAAAGTAGAAACTTCGTACTCTTTTCTTAGCTGTCACTCCCCATCCTCTTTCTAAATCCCCTATTAATTGACCACTTCCTTCGTACTCTCTCCACATCCTCTAACACACACTCTTTCCCAAACTCAATTCAACAGCACCCACCACCTCCTCATATCTACTTAAACTGCATAAATTAAGCAACCACATTCATATAGATGAAAAATGCTACACATATCTTGGATGAAAAATGCATAAATTATTGAATGCTAATATACACCAATTAATATAGATATTAGTATTCATGAAATACTGGCAAGCAAACACCATTAAAAAGCACATTCCATAAGTAAGCATATATGGCCAATAAACAAAGCATACATTTATGTAAATGTCTTAGAATTTTTCTCAAGGTGAATATTCTATGGAAAAAATCATATCATCATTAAGCTCAATCTAGTATTGAAACTCCTCCGCATACCAAGATGCAATATTCTCAACTAAAACTGCATCAGAGACATGATAAGGCACCCACCTTGTTCCCAATGACAGGAGAATTGTCAGCAAACCATGTATCCTGCCTCTCAGATTGGCAGTGAGCAAAACATGAATTTATGAACAATCCATTCTGAGGTGATCTTTGAGAAGCCTTTAATAGCATTCAGCATTTGATTCCTGAATCCTGCATTAGATACATGGAAATGACTTGTTACAGTAATTTACTGAAGACATATTTGTACTTCTTGTGCTCTTATAGACTTAATAATTCTTGAAATCACCACATTTTCTTTTGCTTTATAAATGTTTGCTGACCAATACACTTTTTGGATCTTATTGTAGACTCACTTGTGACTTATTAAACGTGATTCACGTTAGGTGAAACCCTGTCTTACCTTACTCGCGAGTAATCCCTTGAAGTTAGTTGTTACACTCTCTTTACCTTTTAGCATATAGGCAGAGTCTATGATTTATATACTTTTTATACATGATAAGAAGAGGAAATGGTGCCTTAGTTTAGTATAGAATCCAAAAGAACACTAATAAAAAACTTACAATTACCTATTAAAGAATACGAGTGAGAAGTCAATGATATACAACAGCAATAAGAAATTCCATAATTACATTAGTATAATGCCATGTTGGTAGTTTTATTCTCAATTTACAGAAGAAAAAAACAGTAGCGGGTGTATGTTTGTGTCAACTGAGATTGTTCTGAGTTTGAGATCAAATGTATACTATATACATACATATATTACATGTTTATGCAAAGTAATTAATTGTTTTTGTTAGAAACTACAGCTAATCATACTTGAGCCGGATAATGAACAACAAAGTCTCTATCTAAGAATTTAACTAACTGGACATACAGGTCTCAAATTCAAAACTACTTAAGCTAATTTGCACAGTTAGTAATTAATTAGCACCTTTGTTAAATTTAGCACACTAATTCTCAAAAAGAAAGCTGTGTGTTTGAATTTTCGGAATTCTTATCCTCTTTGGGAAGTATGCCAGTACTAACCAATCCACTTGAGAGACTATAAAAGAGAAAAAGTGACTCTGCAGCAACAGCAAGTTAAAAACATGACACAACTAGCTGTACTTTAGGAAACACCATCCAGAAGAAAGAAAACCACTTCATAAGATCTCTCTATGCATCACATTTTCCCACCAAAAGGAAACACACGAAGAGACAACAAAAAAACATGTCATCTTCACTCATCTTACCATTAACCATTTTGACAGTACTGTCTTTTCTCTCCTTGGCCATTGGCCATCGTGCTCAACCCTGTAGTGAAGAATTCCTCAAACTAGCCCAACAAAAGAACCTCTCAGACTGCAAGACACTGCGCACTTTGGGGGCAGAGTTTGCTTGGTCCTACCACAGTGTCACGAATAAATCCATAGAACAAGAAATTATGTTCCGTGCCACACTCCCCACCCCAATCAGTTCAAAAGACTAATTATGTTCCTTTCTCTTTCTTCATTCAAGTTTCCTAGCGTCATTAATCTCTTTTTTTTCCTTCATTTCATAACATTAGGTTTAAATTTAACTTCAATCCTTTCTTTTTGACACCTATCTTACAGTGATGCATGTGAGACAGAGAGAGAAGAGATTGAGAGGTTTTCGTAATCACTAGAGAGCTTCATAATAAATTTAATAACATTAGGTTAAAGCTATTTCTCATATGTCAAACCACATTGCAAATGTTGGATTTGTCAAGAAGTACATTTACCATGATTTAAGCTTGTTTGGACCTGATGAATAGTGGGGTTCTAATACCGGCAATCAAATTTTGAGGGAAGAAGCACTGAAAGAGGGGTAAAAGATACATCACTAAAAGAAAAACTCAGAGCAAGTAACAACTATGGAGCATCAAATCTTCGCACAACCTTACCTTCAAAACACAGCCATGTTACGACAACTCCAAAAAGGGGTACTCACTGGCTTCGACGGTGCCGCCACAAGACGAGACGCCGGACGAGGTGACGGGGGTGCGGGCAAACGCCACAGGTCACGGTGAGGTCACGACGAGGTCACAGTACACAGAAATTTCAGACACACAGGGAAGCGGGAGCTCGAGCGCGAGTGTTCACGAAATAGCGCGAATTACAACATTATATACATCAACCTTAACGACGGTGGCTTAAGAACAACGTCTTTGAAATTCAAAATTTCAACGACAGTGTTTTCAAGTGCACCGTCTTAAGTTACCTGCGCGCCACCTACAAAGACGGGCACCCACGGCCAACGTCGTTGAATGTGTCACGCGCCATGCACATGACACATAAAATGCTCACTTATTTACGGAATTGCCACCACTACTCCTATTACGACATTTTTGGCGGAAACGATGTGGAACGCGCATCGTAAAATAACTTTTTTTTAATAGTGTAAAGTCTCCTCTAGGTCATGGCTCAAAGAAAGCAATGACAACTTTAAGGTGTCTTTTTATGAGAGGTCAAACCAACCGATGCTCTACTTAACAGTATAATGGGGATTTTCATGGGGATCACAGTATCCAAGGGTAAAGGAATGAGTATAAGAAGTTGTTCTTGACTATCAACTTGGTTCAAGCATGGAACAATTGGGGGAGGGCGATAAATAACCAAAATTTGGAAGGGAAACGGATATATAAGGTGATGGTCACGGATTTCATGAAAACAAAAATGCATAAAGGCTACCAACTTAGAGTACCAACTCTATAAAGGAACAAACAAGGTAACGTACATAGAAGAAAAAAAAAATAAACATAAGGTAACGTAAGCATTGTTTTCTATAATATGATGCTGTGACGGTGAAGTGGGGAAATACTCTGTCAGTCTGACAGTAGTTTGAACTGATTCTCTTGAATGTATAAATTGTTGTTGTCTTTTGGTAGGGCAATGTGGTTATATTCAGGGTTCATAAGACCTAGTGGTGTAGTTTTTTTTTATGCATTGTTTCTTGATTTTTTTGTTTTCTGTTTTCATGTTTGAAATTGTTTTTGTAAGATGATTTCAATACCGATAGAGAATTATTTAGCATCGATCAGTGGTTTATATTGCACATATTATACATGCTTTTATGATTATTTTTTTACCTCGTAACTAGTTTTGTGAGATTGGGTCTCATTGGACCTAAGTGTCAAGTTTTCTCACCTTACGGGTTCTACATAACTCTGATTTAGGTGATTTTTGTCTTGTTTAATTTGAAACCGAAGAAGGATTTCTATATTTTTGTGTATCAAGAGTTCAGGCTAATTTAGAGGTTTTAGGTGTCAAATTTAAGCTACAATGTGGCTGTCATTTTGATTTGCATTTTTGGGCCTAGTCTTGTAATTAAGACCCCAATTAGTGTTTTTAATAGGTTTTAAGGGATTTTATTAGTGGGTTTTAGTTGTAATTAGAGGCCCACAACTGACTTCAAGACCAATAGATGTGGCAAAATCAATTTTTGAAAATCAACATTTTGGTAGAAAATCTCTTTGACCTAGACAATGAATCCAAGAGGGAACAAAAAAATTTCCTTGAGTCAATCACTACTATAGAATTGATTGATGTTAGTTGATACCACGATTAATCAGATTTTACATCACCAACAATATAAATTATTTATCATACATTCAAAATATAATTTATATCTTTAAAAATATTTATTTAATATAAATTTTGATTATAATATAAATTTTAAAATAAATATTTATTATATGCAAAGACTAAAATATTATCTTCTTACTAAATTTTTAATTAGGTTTTACTTTTTGTGTTTTAATTCGTATATGGAGTTGTATTTATTTTTTAATTTAATTAAGTCCCTATTAGATCCAACTGAAAAAATATACAATCTCAAGGATACAATTGAAAATTTTAATTGAAGGAACTATTTTAAAAAAATATTCAAAGACCTAATAAAAAATTACCAACCTTTGCAAATTAATATTCGTACTTTGTAGGTTCTAAATTCACTATTCTTAGGTTATTCAACCTATTTAAAACCTATAAGAGTGACAATACTAGTATGCAGATATTCATGATTTGTTAATTAAGTCCATAAACCATTTATCATTTTTAAATAGGTCCCTAAATTTTATTTTTTTTATTTCATTTAAGTCCTTTTGAAATTTTCTTTTCTTTTTTTTAATTTCTGAAAGGAACCTAATAAAAATTAAATTCCATTTCATGGACCCAATTAAAATTTAAAAAAATTAAGATCTAATTAAAAATTTGATGAAAGTTCAAACAACATGAAAACAATTTGACTTTAAAAAAAAAAAAAAAGGAATTTCAAATTTTCAACGACAATTCATATAGGAACGGCACTTGCGTGGCTGTTCCAATCTCCTTGCTATTAAAAATTCTTCCAACCCCATTTTTATTTACTGTCTGAAGATATCTTTGTTCCTATCCACATTTCCCGATTTTCCACGTGTTCCTTTGGGATTTTCAACTCTATAGATAAATAGATACTCCAAAACTAAGTTCTGACTTGTAAAAACAGAAGATTGTCCAAGTTAAATAACATCATCGAGTACGTGGTAGGTCACTTAATAAGGAACCAACGATAAATATAACAGAATGTTGCAAAAATAGAATATGTAGGAATTTAAGTCTGCAACTTTTCGAAAGGTTTTTTCGTGTTTTCTGGGCTTCGAATTAAAACTAATAGTGTCATGTTCCAATCCCTCGGGTGTTTAATACGACAACGATGAGCTTTCAAAGAATCTAGCATGCTCACACTTCAACATATGTCCATTTTTGTAGATAAATACATAACTACATAAAATTTATAAGTATACTAGTATATATCTATTACACCTAAAATTGTTTTTTGTACGCTACCTAATAAATTTTTTTGTTAAGAAAGTTATTCTTTTTTCAAAAAAAAATCCTTAATTTGATTCTTTAGAATTACATGCTATATGTCAACTTTAAAAAAAATAAACAAATTAATTTCTCAAAATATTGAAATTGTCAATATATTAGTTAGTTTCTTAAAAAATTGTTAGTAAATTAATATATCAAAGTTTTAATGTCTTGAGTATTTGTTAATGATCACTTTACATTTGTTATTTAGAAACTTGGTGACATATCTTTACTATACTAGATATTTTAATTTTTAAAAGACTAATTTAAGATTTTTTAATAAACTTTAAAATTCAATGATAAATATGTGACTTTAAAAGATCAAGTTGAAGATTTGTTCATTTAAGTATTTTTTTGTCTTACTTGTATTTTTCTTCAAAAAAAAAATATTTGATGAATTGTTGGATATTAAATGGTGGTATCTTGCAACCGATTAGATCTTTTATATATTATGTTAGAGGAATTAACTCTTTCTACTATATTTTGTATATAACTATTTTTCGTTTATCTTGACACATTAAGTATTTTTAAATAGTTATAAGTATCTATGTCTCATAATTATTTTATATATGTTTCTCATACGATTTCATTTTTCGTATAAAAGAATATTACATCGATTTTAATCTATCTGAATGAAATAATAAATGATTTTAGGTTAATATAAAATTTTACATATGTGATTTATGTGAAAGAAACTTTGAATTTAACTATAAATTTTAAGAAAATATGATTCAGTTAAAAATTATAAAATGGTGTAATAATTATCAAAATTACATCGATGTAATTTGATCTTTTTTTATAAAAAGAGAGGATGAATCAAATTATATTGGTGTAATTTTCACAACTATTACATCATATTTATAACTTAATATATAATATAATTTTTATTAATTCAATCGTTGAATTAATTATATCAACATATTTTTAAAATTAAATTATATCTACATATAATTAAAATGTTAGTCTTTAGAGTTGCCTTATAGAATGTGAGTTTGAGGTTAGCAACTGTATTTTAAAGTGTAGAACTTACGAATTAAAAGAAATTAAATGTAATTATATAATAACTATTCCATAGATCATACGATTTTTAATTTGAATTAATTCTATAAAGACTTTCAAATATCTATTGAAAATAATTACAGGTTGAGGGGTCGAATTTATAAATGGTAATTTAATAATTTTAATTATATTATAATTTCTGGGATGGGTTTTAATATCCTAATTCCAAAAAGATTTTTGAAAGTCATAATTAAAATTTCAAATTTCAATTTTAATTTCAGGTCTTAATTTCTTATTTAATTCTGATTTTTTAATCAGTATGATATTGATATGAAGCATCCAATAACTTTATTGATGATTAGTTTTTATTGGTAAATTTAATTGACCTCCTAAATCGGGGGCATCCTCCCAAACACGTTTTTTTTTTATTCAAAAAGTTTAAATTTAAAATTTTATTTAAAAAAATCGAGTTTAATATCACTTAAATTAATAACATATTTATCAATTATAAAATATAATAATAATAGAAAAGGGATTAACGAATATATATATATATATATATATATATATATATATATATATATATATATATATATAAATAGTCAAAGAAGAAATAGAATATTGTTGATTTTAATCTAATATAATAAGATATAAATTGTGCTTTTGGTTAACAATAAAGCAATTTTTTTATATATAAAAGTCTAAGGTGAGAGGAAAATCTTTCATTTCGACCCTGACTAGCTAACACAAAATAGAATTTAAATTTGTAATTATATTAAGAACTGCCTATGATATTCTATATATATTTGTATTCAAGTCATTGTTTTTGATATATAGAAAGATTATGTATAGATTCTCTCTCATTAAAATAGTTATTGGTTCAAAAAAAAAAAAATACACGGAGAACACAAAAATAAAAATAAAATAATCCAAGGAGGAACTCTATGTTGACTGCTTTCAATATATAAGCATATGCTTCATATATTTTTCATTAAGAAAAAGTTTCAATCAGCGCGCATTAATTCTGAGTAAAATTATAATGATGTTAGTAAAATAAAAATAATACATCAAAATGTTAGTAAATTTTAGCATGAAATTTAGATTATACTTCCTCGTCCTATTATCATTGTTGTGTAAGAGAAAAAAATTATTTTAATTTTTCAATATAATATTAATTATTTTTTTTCACTTATATCTTTCGTAATATTAATGGTGAACAATAAAATTTATAAATAAATTAATATAATAGATAAATTTGTAAAATTATGACTCTTTTTTTATCTATTATTTTTTCTTCATCTATGTAAAATATTAACTAGATAATTATAATGAGAGAGGATGTACCTAGAAACTCTTTCGTTTATTTTCTTCAAAAATTAATTTTAACCTTTACATAAAATAATTTTAATTTATAAGAAAATTTTATTCAACTTAATTTGTTTCTTATTTTCTTTCTCTAATTTAATATTTTTCCTCCTCTGGTCCATCCCAATGTATACAACCCAATTTCTTTCTCTAATTTAATATTTATTCAACTTAATTTGTTTCTTATTTTCTTTAATTTATAAGATTGTCACCTAAATTAAAAAAAAATAAGCACTCAAATAAATTGAAGTGAATGATCGATTTCGACAAAATATCATGTACGAATTTCAACAAACAGCATCTATCAATTTTTAAAATGCCTCAAGTTGTCATACCTTGCCTCAGAGAATCCCTACCTTTTTTATTCTTTTTTCTTTGTTTTTTCTTTTAAAAATGTTATATATAATTTCACTGATCCATAGATCATAGATCAGGATGCATGCTGCCTACGATGAATCTGTAGACTTTTATTTCATAATTGAACATGATCAAGAATAAAAAAATTGAAAAGTTCAACCATATCCATATAAGAGGAACAGGCTCACCGACCCGGACGAATTAAAATGCAGCGGATATTTTTATAATTAAGAATGCTTTCTGCTTATAATATATTTGAATTCTTAATACAATGGTAGAGTTGTCGTTAGGTTGCTCAACAAGTGGTTATGAAAGGGAATAACATCCGGCAGAGTAATGATTGTCATCCTATTTAGCCAAAATATCGAAAATTTCCTTGTTTTTCCTAGACTGATTAATTTGTTAGTTTAATGAAAAGAATTCAAACCCATGATAAAATTTTCTTGTTTGTATAATCTTTTTTTACCTGAAAGTTAAGGTATTAGAAGTTACCGGACTAATCTCTAGAAACGTAGAATGCAAATTAAAGGATAATTCCTCTGTCACCACATGCTTGTCAATTTGAACAACTAGAAATCAAACTCACGTATACTTAAGGGCCTAAACAATTAGTCAATTGTGTCCCACAAAAAAAAATAAGTTCTTTAAATTTTGTATGATGCAAAATTTATTCTAAATTCTAAAAAGGATAAAAGAAAAATATCTTTATAGTCATTTTTTATTCATAAAAATTGAAGACAGGTACCTGAAAGTTAATTTATAACAATTCATGTATCCTTCCTTCTAAAGAAAAACAACTAATAGAACTAAATCCCTATAACAGATAGGTATTCGACCTAGTCAAATACTCATAAATACTCCTAGTAAAACCTTTAGGACACCGAAGCATATACCTAAAAAGGTAATAAGGTAATCTTGGAGTACCAATGAACAATTGCTTGTTACATTAGAGGTGTCAAGCCTACTGTTGGTTGGTGTTCTGTTATATGGAACCCAGCAATCCCCCCTAAGATGTCTTTCATTCTGTGGCTTGCTAAAAGGAACCGGCTGCTTAATCTTGACAAAATTGCTTTTTTGAACAAGGGTTCCCTCTGCCCTTTATGTTCAAACGAGACTGAGTCAAATGCTAATTTGTTCTTTTCTTGCAGGAAATCTCTTCAAGTTTGGGCTCACATTCGTGATTTGGCTCCTTTCCGCAGGCGTTTCACTTCTTTACAGCGCATTACTGACTCTTTAATTAGGGGCAGATCCACATCAGGTGTTCAAGGAAAATTATGTTGTCTAGCTATAGCAATTACAGTCTACTGCATCTGGCTGTCTAGGAACAAACTGATTTTTGAAGATTATCAATTTTCTGTAGTAGAGGTTATTAGCAAGATTAAGTTTCTTATGTATAGACAAGCACACCTGTTACATTTATTTTAGCATCTTGATATAGGCCTTCTTGTATTAGGGAGACTTTTGATTTTCTCTAGTTGCGGGGTATGCCCCGTTTATTGTTGTATCATTTTGGGTTTAATATAATTTACATTTTTCCCAAAAAAAAAGGTAATAAGGTATTTGGTCATATTGAACACTCGAGTAACCTTGTCATTTCAACACTCAAGTATTCAGCATAGGCAAATACCTGAATGTTCTTGCTAACCCTTCATCACAAAAGAAGGGGTGCTTCCTCTAGACCAACACACAATAATTCAACTTGACCAAATACCTAAATATTCTTGTCAAACTTTCATTCCAAAAAAATGGGTGCTTCCTCTGTACCAACACTCAAGTATTCGGCCTATTCGAATACCTGAATACTCTTGCCAACCCTTCACCCAAAGAAGGGGTGCTTTCTTTATACCAACGTTCAGGTATTTGGACTACCCGAACACCTCAGATACTCGGTGTGGCCGAATACCCATGCACTTGGTATACAATACTTAAGGATCGCCCAAAGCCATTTTCTACCATTTCTTTGGGTATTCGGTATAGTTGAATACTCGAGTACTCCTTTTGTCTCATTTATTAGAACATCCTTCAAATCAAGTACTCGGGTACTAGACATTGTCGAATACCCTCACCCTTTTTCATCTACTTAAAGGCAAAATTGTCTTGGTTAAACTTAACAACAATCATTAGGGGAGAGTTCAACTCCTTAATAATGATTAGAGAGATATTACCTAAAAAGATAATGATGGAAAATGACCCATAAGTTTAAGCACTACTAAAAAAAGGCTTTTTAATGATGGTTAAAAAAGTCTTTTAACGATGGTTTTGAACTGTCGTTATATCCAACGATGCTAAAAATCGAATATGTTTTATGACGGTTCTCATATTAACCGTCATAGAAAATTGGACGGTTTTAAGACGGTTATAAACTCATTATCGTCTTAGAAAACATTGTTAGACATTGCTTTCTAAGACGGTTATCAGTAATAATCATCTTAAAAAGTATACATTCTAAGACGGTTATTTGTAACAACCGTCTTAGAATGTACTCTTTCTAAGACTTTTTAAGACGGTTATTAGTAATAACCATCTTAGAAAGTATATATTCTAAGACAATATTTCTAATAACCGTCTTAGAAAGTATACAATAAAGGACTTTCAAGATAATTATTAGAAATAACCGTCTTAGAATATATATTTTCTTATACTTTCTAAGACGGTAATTTCTAATAGTCGTCTTAGAAAATCTCCATTCTAAGACGATTCTTACAAATAATCGTCTTAAAAAGTAATATTATAAATCCAATGGTACATACAAATTAAATGTCAATATTCTACAAGCCAAACAAATCAAAAACCTTAAAGCATGTTTCTCTGACAAAATCAAAGAAATAACCTTAAAGCATTTTTCTCTTACAAAATGAAAGAAATAATTATTTTGGTAAGATAAACAAGCCAAACAAACTAAATTCTGGTAAAAATCCAAGCAAATACATACAGGTTTATCTTGGCTTTAGTGTTCCACAATCAACGCAATACTTGTTTCCAGCATGATGCATAAGATTTGTTATCCTTTTCTGTGGACCTGGTAATTGGTAAAAATGATGAAAAAGAATAAAATATAAGCTAAAATTAATCAAGTAAAGAGGCATATGAGGTTAATAACTAAAGTTGAATCCTACATGTAGACAAACTATGTATACATGTTGCACTTAAAAGTTCTTCATATTATTTGCTCAAAATGTAAAATATTCTTAATGATTAAACAACTACAAGAACAATCAATTGCTATGGAGCAATCCTTTTTAACAAGAGAAAAAGTAAGAACAAATGTTGTGGACATTGAAGAAAAACAAGAACGCTTAACTCGATGCAATAATTAAAAACTAATTTAAAAACAAACATATTGTATGCTGAATATGTGTTTATGATACAATACAACAATAAAATCTTATTCCACCAGGTGAGATCGAAAACATGGATATTAAAAACCAAAGCTTTAGGAAAATAGCATGACATTTTTATATTTTAATTATTTCTAATTTGAATGGAAATCGACTTAAAAACTTGCAATATATTTTGTAAAAAAAAATCAATTGAAGGGGTTCCTTAAAAGTAGGAAATGCGTCCAAGAGTTGAGCATTTGTAATGGATTTAAATAAAATGATTTCTGCTCACTTCCAGATAATGAAAAAATTCCAAGACTTAGAACATCATAAAGAAACTAAAATATAAAAGTGTAATTTAATTAGGAGACTTGTTTTGATCCTTCCAGCAATTGCTTTCTAAAATTTAAGTGAAAAACAAGGAGAAATACTAAAAGATGCAAATTTCAAGATAGAACATTGTAGGCAAAGTACTAAATCATGAAATACATTGCATCTGAAATGTCATAGCTCTTCAAGGAAAAAGATGCAAATATAGATCCATTCATAAGTTCAAAGTTTAAATTCTTACCTTTTCCTGCAACTGTGCAACTTTATTATTTGATTAAAGAGTGCTTTGCCTCATGGATTTCCTGTTCCAACTTAACGCTTTTTGAAACTAGCTATAACATTAGGATAGATAAACAAATTTTAAGAATATCCATCTAAAAGATAGTGAGCATAGAAGTTTAAAAGGGGAATACAAGACCCAACAAAATACAATACCAAAGACCTTCCTCTTAAAGTCCCAATCACAAAATACTAAACAAAAGAAACCAAAGTATCAATGAACCAGTTTCAGGAAAAAATTATATAACTTACTTGATTTTGTGAAGCTCCAGTTTGACGAGGATTCTTCATTTGCCTTATGAGTTCCACAAAACATTAAAGGATCAATCTATTAACAGATTAGCTTATTTCATAGATTATTTAACTAACTTAAAAGCTTATAAAATTAGACAAGAAAACAGAATGTGTTCTGTACAACCTAAATAAAAAGAGAAGGAGAAGATCACAGATTGATTGAAGTGATCATAGCACAAAAAAACTAGCAAATTAAGTTGCAGCTATCTTGATAGACAACCATAAAGGACATGCCTTTCTAGGAGTTTTGGACTATGTGCTATTAGCAAGGACTTTTCCACCAGGAGCTTGACAGCTTCCAAATAGGCAATTTAGGAAATGAGATAGTGCTGGTGCAAGATCATGGTCCTCTGTCTTTCTCAATAAGTCCTGAATATCAGAAACACAATCTTAAATATTATTCATGTTCTCAATGCAAGTGGATTAAGAAAGTTATTTTCAGAGTATGTTGTCCTACTCTGAATGATCCATCATGTCAACATCAAAATATATCATGTTTCTCATGCTCAAGTAATATCTTATAGCAGTTAAACAAAACAATCATTTATCAGCTAAAACATGAATAAGATATATGCATAGTCGACCAAGACAAAAATTATAGAACTAGCAAACTAAAGTCTAAAGCACTTAAGTTATACAAAACATGGTTATCAAATCAGGAGTCAAATCATGGATTAGAAGCCTATTTAGAAATCATTAATCATGAGATTCATAATCAATAATTAGAAATAGCATAAAATATACTTTTCACTTAATACGACATTATAAACATTTAGATGATAGCATTTTTAGGTCAACCAACCCATTATATAGCTAATAAATATAAATCTTAAAACAATATTGAAGTCAAAATAGTCAAAAAGACAAATTTAATTTTCAGGGCATGATAGCGACATCACGGTTCAAACCCTCCAAAAATTCACTATTTAAAAAGATACCACATCACTATTTCCTTGCATATTTAAAAACTTCTAAAAGAACAATGCTTTTTTATATAAAAATGAAATAAAAAATACTAGTTTTGAGTGTTGGGCTTTTGCTCTGATTGTATCAGAAAGCTTGTTGAATTGGATTTAATTGCATGAATTAAATAAAGATTCATATTATTCTTAGCAAATCAAGGGTAAATCTCTTCTTAATGTACAAGAGCTTTTCTCAGCTTGATGATATGCTTAGCATATCTGACAACAATTTCATTATTACAAAGATCCCATAGATGAGGTAGGTGTTTAGTCCCTCCAGGCACCTTTACAGAAAAGTGGGCATATCAGAAGTAATAAAAGAATTATCAAAAGTACGCAAGCAAACTACCATATATATTAAACGGAGCATAATTCACTTTATCAGCTTCAAAAAGAATAATTACAACAATATTTCAGTTGACCAAAATACACAATGCTTACTTTGCCAATATAGAACACATTAATTCCATGAGCATGCAATGCTTCAGTTAATGTCTGGCCATCCATTGGTGAAACTTCAAGTGTACACAATTCTTGTATAAACTTTGGAAGTACCACATCAATAAGATATTGTCTAACTTTTCTACATTATCTTCATCAGCTGCTATTTCCTGGTGAATGTGATCAAAAGCAGTAATGTAAGAATATTATGCTATGAGGCATTGTGATGTTTTCAACACATGTGCACTACAGAGAAATAAATGGGCAATCACAATGTTTACATAGATGGAGAGAGAAAGTAAAGTTGTAGTTAAATGTAGAAAAAAAGGCAAAAGGGTGGAAAAACCTTTGGACTCCCAGCAAGTTTGAATTCAGTGAAAACAATGGGATTAAAAACAATATCCTCGCAACCCTCAGAGGCTTTGGTAGTCACAGAAGCAAACACTTTAACATCCTCAATTTTTTCTTCCTTTGTTGAATCCTGCAAAAAAACAAGTAAAAGACATAGTTACAGTCTACACATGCAATTATAGGAACTTAATCACAAAGACGATATTCCTACCAGACATAAACTAATAATCAGTAAAATACAGAAAACATGATACCCTTACGAGCATTATTTTTGGTTGTTCAACCAGACAACTAGTCAAGCATAAAAGCACAACTATTTTTCATCAGAACCAAAGGTCGAATCATACATTTAAGATATATTTTAAAAAATAAGAAAAAGATAAAGAAGAAATAAACATAAAAGGTGAGCAAACAAGAATACTCAAATTAATTTTCTGCTTTTCCATTCTAGACGTAATCCTTCATGTGAATACATCAACTGAATACTTAAGTTCCTAAATATCTTTTACATAATTTTGATCCCACAGAACCTGGATAGATAAAGTGTATGCAGTATGGTATCATGCAGTAACATTCAAACAAATGTACAAGCAATAAAGTGATTATGGTACTAAATAAATTCAAGCATGTACTTCTTTCCTTTCAGAATTGATGTTGGAACCCTATCTTTTAGATACTGGGAATTGCTACTTTAAAGTCTAGGATACATGAATGTTCATACATAGTGCTACTCTTATGTACTTAGGAAAGTTCATTTATATTTACTCGTCTTAAATGTAATTAATTCTGAAATGTATATAAATACATAAATAGATATAAATATAAATATATGCCCAGCTGAGTGCATTTCATTTAAGCAATTCAACAAATTTTTTCTCAACTTGATATCAGATAAATGCAGGAAGGTCTAGATAAAAACATTTGTTTCAGATAAACATAAATTAGAAAGGGACAAGCATATGTTACACTACTATAACATTTACCACCTTGTCAGCATCAACAAGATTTTGGGAATCATTTACCAACTGGTCAGCATCACCAAAATTTTGGGAATCATTTACCAGGTTATAAGCTTCAGCAACATTTTGGGAATCAGTGACCAAATTGTCTGCCTCTTGAGGATTATTCTCCTTAGATTTCAATATCTCTGATGCTTGGGCCTGTTCCCATAAAGAGCCAGCTGTGTAAAATTGAAAATACAAAAGAAAATCCACATATTCTTAACAACATGGTGTACTTACCCGACAATAGGCAGTAATTAATTTTGGTCTCAAGATACAAAATCGAGAACTAGGTCCAGTATAGTTGGCATCACGAGGAATTACCCTCAACAAATCAAGAAGATAATGTCTGATTTGGTTACAAAAAGAGCAAAGCATCAGAGCATAACAGTAGCACAACAGGCTATAGAGATTACAAAAATAAAAGAAGATAAAATAAACTAAACTAAGAACGTTGCAACAGATAATAACTTGGGTTAACTTTAAATGTACTTGCATTCAACAACATATATTAAGCAATAAATAACATACAAAAAAATAGCTAGAATGGAGTCAAAAAGGAAAAAAATATAGTAGTGATCTTAAAGTCAAAAACTTCTTGTAATTGGAAATTATGCCTTTCAAATGATGCATTAGGAAATCTGCAGAGAGCATGTCACCAACAAAGCACGCGAACTGTAAATAACCAACTAAAATTACTGGTCATCACCACCAACAATGCCCTTGCATCCCACTGGTGCAGCTAATTTGAAAAGATTTCCAGATCCATCAAGGACTAAATGTTCCTTCAAATGAAGGCGTTTGGCAGCCTCTGACACCAAATAACATAAACAAGCTTAGAAGACAAAACATAATTCATCTAATATGGAACACAAGAGATACAGAAAAAATACCAATTGATAAAGAACACAGGGTAAAAAGAAAGTGTAGTTACACTTCACATATAATGCAATTTAAAATTAAAACATACTTATTTTGTTTCACCTACCAACAAATTTTCTTAGAATTTAAATTCACCCACAGTAAGTATTCAGTAAAATGCTTATAACTCAAATCAGACAATCTACCTAAAGTTAAACTGCCACACCCTTCTTCCTTACCTTAGAATGAAAATCTTCATTCCAACAAATTTTCTTTCCATTGTCAACAGAGTCGTACAAGAGGGAGTCTAACTTGTCCCCTTGAAGAATGCCTGGTAAGACACTCTACATTACAATATAAAATTTGAAATCAAAACAACAATTTAAATTTAGAATAATGGTTCATAAGGTTTCAAATTACAAAACAACAAATTAAGCAGATTTTTAAGTAGGTTTGAAATGTGGCACCACTTGCCTTTCCAACCTGTGCACCGTGGCAGGCGAAAACCAATCTGCTCATATAAAGCCCAAACCAAAATAAAACATCAACTCAAAGTGTCCAAACCTAAAACACGAAACTGAAGCCAAACAAACACAAGATGTAAATTCAATTCACCTGAATGCATTGGAATTACAAGAGCCTTAGTTTCGTAGCGCTAACAACGCCACGACCTTCCAAAATGGGAGGGGAAGTGATGACAAAAGAGGAATCACCGTCGAAAGCAAAGCTATCGAAGGGAACAGACGACAACGCTTGAAGATGGTCGTGAGACACATTCTCGAGAATCGGAGCAACAAGGGCGCTTGGAGCCTTGTTCTGTCCGAACTCGAGGGCATGCTCCAGAGCAACAATTGCGGTGACGGAGGAGTGAGGGTGGTTCACGGAGCGCTTTATCACTATTGGGAACTGCAAAATCTGAACGCCGTGGTCAGAGAGGACCTTCGTCTCCATGTGAGGTTGCGAATTAGGGTGGTTGTGGTGCGTTTGGTCCTCCAAATCGTAGTCGCGTTCGGCGATGTCTTCCTCTGCATTGGGGTTTTTGTTGTTGTCGTCCTCCTCCTCCTCGTGCTTCTGGTGGCGTCGGCTGATTTGTGAATCTCTCTTGCGCTTCCTCCATCTGGTTCGGTTCTCTGCCAAAAACAAAAAAACAACGAAAAGAGAAATTGAAAGAATAGTTGTGATGAGAGGAGAAATTGTGGGAATTGGAAGCGTAGGGTTGGCATTGGGGGAGTGAGGGTTTTAGAGAGGAATGAATGAATGAATGAATGAATGAAAACCTGAAGGAGAGGCTGGCATGGCAAGAGGAGAGGGGTGGGTTTAAGGGAGGGAGAGAGAGAGAGAGAGAGAGAAATTTGAGTGTGGGGTCTTTGATTGGCGCAAAGGGTTGGGATTGTTGTTGGCAGAAATATTTGAGTTTGAGGATCTCTCTCTTTCTCCACTGGATGTGTAATGTGTGATGGGTGAGGTTCGCGTTTGGGGAAAAATAGTGTTGATGTGCATTTTTGTGGCTGTTACCAAAATCAGAACGGGAGTTGTGGGGTTAAATTCTGGAAACAATACAGGCCACAGTGGAGTGAAGGGGAATCCGCTAGCTATGGAGACCTTGGGAGTGCCAAACGATGACGGAGCTTGCGGCACACTATCAACGTCACGGCGGAGGGAACGAGGTCACAACGGAGGTTATGGCACGGCGGAGGGAACGAGGTCACAACGGAGGTTATGGCACGGCAGAGGGAACGAGGTGAAAATGCAGATGCACGCAACAAGCTTAAGGGGTAGTGTAGTCATGCATGTTTAACAAGCTAGCTAGGTATGCAGCTTCAAAAGTTAAAATAATCAAATAAAAATGGCAATTCTTCAAAGACGGGTGATTAACAAAACCGTAGTAGTCTATATATGAACAAAGATAATTTTTATAAAACCGTCTTTGTAACATACACATCAAAGGCGGTTGTATAAAAATTGTTGTTAATGGCTCTATATAGTTGACATTAATTTAAAAAATGTCACCACGTCATGTACTACATCGGTTTTTAAATAACCGATGTAGATAGCGCCATAAGGAAGCTTACTTTTGTAGTAGTGAAAGCCTACTAAGGTATGTATAAATACTTATATAAATATCGAGGCAAAATATTGTTAATTCTCATTTATTACTCTTGACTGATATTTTACTTAGGTGTTAGAGTGTCTTTTACACCCATTCTTTGGAGTGCCGAGTAGTATATTGCGAAGGAAGAAGCCATACAAAAAGACACAAGAAAGAAGGAAAGTTACATGTCTACCCCCATACAGATACAAAAATATCGTGTTTTACATTAGTTATATTAAAAAGTAATGTCAAAATTTCTATTTTTGTCAATCAAACAAAGATATTGACGAAAAGGATACAATTGCACTATTTTTTTTTTACAATTAGAGGATTTAATTGAATTTTTTAATAATTGAAGTACTGAATTGGACTTTTAGTTTTAACTAAGAAACAATTATATAATTAAGTCATTTTAGTCTTCTACCATATATCAATACTGATATTTTTATTTTTTGAAATAATAAATTTACTTAAAACATAGATAGTCGTCTAATTAACAGTTCGTATTTTTGTGTTTTTTTCCGCACCAAATAGCACCGCTGTTGCTTCAAACAATTTTAATTTTCAGTTCTAACGCAAAGCCCCATGAATGATGTCGCAAGATATGTAAATTTTGCTCTTTTTATTTCCTTTCAATTGACATGTTAGCTTTTTTTTTTTTTTTTAATCTGATTGTCATTTTATAATTTTAACAGATAAATTCAAGAAAACAGAAAGAGTAAATTCTAAGAAATAGACCTGAAAAAAAAAACTAAAGTAATAATTAACGAGGCATATGATGATTATGGAAATAGAATTTTAGCCTTGTCAATTTCAGGTTTGCAGCCTAGCTACATGGGTATTATTTATTCCTCACACCGTTTTCAAAACACTGGAAGGATAGATGCATGATAACGCTCCTGTTCAAATATATGGTCACCATCAATGGTTTTACAAAGGGAATTGATTGTCTAAAATATTACTATCTTCCATCATTTTTATAAGAATTGAGTGTAATATATATATAAATTTTGTTTACGATAAGAGAAAAAATTAGCAAAGCAATATACAAAGAGAAGAGATCAAATTACAATTACAATTTTGACTAAAGATTACATTATTCAATAATTTTTAATTTAATTATATATACAAAATTTGATATTAATCTAAAAATATTTGATATCTCATTTATAAAAATTAAAATCAATATAATATATTTTTTTCAAAATATATTAAAATATTATTAATTTAATTATTTTTTTATAATTTTCAATTTTAATAAAATATAACACAAACAATCTTGATAATATGTAATTTAATCTTTTATATATATATATATATATATATATATATATATATATATATATAAATTTTGGATTCTAAGAACAATATATTAGTGGGGCTTACTCATTCATTCGACAAGCCACTTGATCAAAATTTTACATTTTCTCTCTTTTATTGCATCTTTGTATGAGTATGTATACTATTTGATTATTTGCAAATAAGAGAAGTTATATTTAGATGTTATGCCTCCAAACAATAAAGTCTCAAGTTCAATTTTGTTACCAGTATTGTATACAAAAAAAGGTGTATCTATTAGAAAAATATATCATTGACACTCATCATTTCTTTTTGGCTGAATTGTATTTTTTTTCCAAAATTTCATAATCTTGCAAATTTTGTTTTCTATTTTTTATTTCAAAATTTGCCTCCTCCGATCTACAAATTATCAAGAATTTGGTTCCCATGTAGAAAAACTGCCATAATTAGTAAATTGACACAAAATTGTCTTAATCGTACAGCTTAAAGGAAAAATTGGCACAAAATATCTTAATAGTGACAGTTTTTTATTTTTTGGGGTAATTCGCGATGTTGTTTTATAAATCGTGGGACAGAATTCACAAAAAAAGTGAAGAAAAAATTCATGAGATTGTGAAATTTTAGGAGAAAAGTATAATTATACCTTTTTTTTAATTTGTCTGTCTTTTTTTTAAAAAAAATACGTGATATTATATTTCCACTTCTCTCTTTCTTACTAACTAACTGTCAACTAGTGTTAGATGTCTATATGCATCATTTTCCATAAAACAATTAAATATAGATGGAAGTCCATTCTACAAAAGGTCTAATAATAAAGTATTGGATATAGAACCCCCCCAGATGTGTGCTGGCGCACACAAACATGTGTATATATATAATATGCATTGTTGAACAGGAGAGGGCGGAGGGAGAAGGAAGGGAACAAAAATGAAGAGCACTAGGAGAGAAATGGAGAAGAAGTCGGAGATAGGTTCAGCCATTGAAGAGCTTTCTACGATGACCATAGTTAAACCTGGTGAAAATCACGGGTCTGCCCACATCCCCACTAAGCCTTTTCTCTCTGTTTGTTACTTCGTTCTTCAAGTTCTTGGTGAGTTTATTGATTTCTCACTTGATCTCTTTAATTGTTGTTCTAATGTGATGAATGTAAATGTGTTGGGACACCTAAAACATTGTTGTTATGCGTCTAACAGATAAGATAGGGCCAACAATGACTGTTATGAGACAAGACGTGTACCAGAATATTAAGGTAAAAGGAAAAGCCAAGAGCAATATCTCACAATTCATCACCTCACGATTTCCCTTGTCTTCCAAGTTTTGCACTTCTTGGTTATTTGCACGAAGTTAATTTATTTACTCCAAGTTGTAACGAGAAATTATTAGATGGTTCCATACTATCTGAGCTCTACTTATGTTCACATGACATGTAAACAAGATTTATTAATTTTTTTTTCCGTAAATTGAAAAACTTCTACCTATCAAGTAAAGATTGGTTGATTCTTGACACATAGATGCACATTTGGTAATCATCACTCAATTATCAATTATTAGTTATCTTGTGTATTGAATTCTGTTTCGTTGCAGACCTTGGAACTGATGCATGAATCAAATCCCTCATTGAACTCGAATTTGGTTGAGATATTGAAGTCAGAAGCAAGAGAAGGCAATGCTAGGAAAGGGTCAAGCTGCAGTAAGGCCCTTGTTTGGCTTACTAGGTGAAAAACCACAGACATTAATTTATCTAATATAATATGTAATATATTTGCTATTCCTCACATTAATCACAATATATAGAAATTCCATATGACTCTAAAATCATTTTTCTTGTGCTAATTTGAAGGACCCTGGATTTCGCCTCGTTGTTGTTACACACACTGGCAAAAGATCCTGAAAAGAGAATGGAGCAAGTAGTTGAAGAGGCTTATGATGTAACTTTAAAACCGAGGCATGGATGGATTTCATCTGCTGCTTTCAGAGTAACAACCACTTATTGTTTTTCTTCTACTATTGTTTAATCCATTCAATGGTTGTTGAAGGATTTGCATGCCAATTAACCTATATAGTACAACCACTTATAGTGGCCCACTTTTGCACCACATTCTTGACCTCATGAATATCTGTACTTCAAATAAGTGTAGCAAAATTTAGCATAGTGACCAAAAAGTTTGCATTATATATGGAATTGCAGGTGGCTCTAAGACTGGTCCCAGAAAGTAAAACATTCGTAAATATTCTTAAAACTGAAGATGAAAACTATGACACCCTAAAGGAGAACATGCAGATGCTGGTTTCTCTATTTGTGCCTTTTCTTGAGGATATGCATTGTATTCTAGTAAGCTTCATTTCCTGCTTCCAAACATAATATTAATTGGTCATGAAATTTCCTGTTGTGTGCTTATTATGAATATATTTGTTTTGCAGAGATTGTACAACTTGGACAAGCTAAAGTCAACCTAAAGTCAAAGAGAGAAGAGCCAATGTGTAGTTTCATGTATTATGGCTTCCCTAAGAGAAATTATTAAACGATCCAACACGAATCATATGGTCTCGGTGAATCTCTAGATGATATGCAATTAACTATTATTAATTTTTCTCTTAAATTAAAAACTTAAATACATATATACCATACAGAGATCGATTAATATTATGGACAAGTGATGATTCTACACTTCATAATAATTCTTCCTTCATATGATATGGTTACTTTCATATAAACGAAGATGTAAATAGCTTGTATATTAACTGATAAAAAAAATAGTTTGTATACCAAAATTTGTATGACACAATTATGTAGTTATAGTTTTTTTTAAGCAATTGTGTAGCTACCTCAAAAGACAAAGAACCAATTATGTAGTTATAGACTTCTTACTAGATGGCATCAATGTCAGAAGACGCGTTAATAAAATAATTTAATTAATCATATAATTTAATCTAACGTGCCCTCCAAATGTTTCTTGCGCTTGAAGCACGGATAAGTCACATACTCAACCTTTCTAATTTCTATATATGGCTAAAATTTAATTTTTTTTACTAAGAAACAGACGACAACGAATATAATTCTAATTCTAAAACATATATGATTAGGACATATTTTGATAAACTTCTCTGGAAAGACTTATACAACAAAAAAATAAGAAAGAAAATTGAAAACAATATTTCCATAAGTTAAAATTAATCTATACATAAGTTAAAAATCATATTTTAAATTAAAAAGCTTTTGCAAATTAATTTATTCATAAGCTAATTTTAGTGCATAGAGATTTCTAATTTTATTTATTTTTTCTTATTGTTTTACTCTAAGTACTTCTAAACAAAACTATCCAAACAGTTCCTATAAAAAAATAATACTTCTAAGTAGATAAGGTAGTTTCTCACCTATTTGAGTGACTTAATTTTTTTTCTTACTAAAATAAACTTATTTGTTAAAGAAATTTGTTTCTCTTTCTTGTAGATTTTTAGAAATGTTATTCATGTAGTATTTGAGCCTATAATAATAATTTTTTACTTTTTTTTCCATCATATTTAGTCTTACGATTTGTTGGCAACCGAAATTTAATTATTAGAATTTATTCTTTATTTCCCTCATGTTTAAGAACACTTAATATTCTCTTTCAATCTCACAATTTTTAGAGTATAAATACATCAAAATTATAATATAAATTCATTTATATTTCTATGAGCTTCATAATAAAAATATTTGAAATGAGAATTAAAATAAAATAAGAGTTTATTATCTTTTTAGTTTTTACACCTTTTGTTTTTAGTATTTGAATTTTTTTTATCTGTTTTTAGTTCTTTTAATTTTTTTTCATCTTTAATTTTTATTTCTTAAAAAGATGAAAAATAAGAACAAAAAAATCAGGAACTAAAGACATAATTAAAAGTTCAAAGATTAAAAACATAAATCTTAAAACGTTTAGGGACTAAAAACATAATATATCCTAACTTTTAGGTTGACAAATTATTTAAAATAAATTTGAAAATTTGAAAAGTGATAATTATTTAAAAAAAATAATTATAGTTATCACATTCCAAGTTATGATCGAGGAATTGCCTATGTGATACGTCCTTTGATACTTATGAGTTACAATAAATAGTTTTATCAACTATTTTTAATTCAATTAACTCGTTATTTCCTTTTCAATTTGGATCTAATTTATTTCGCTGTTTTACTAAAGCACATCCTATATCATGAACCAATAATCATAAAAGTTTAGTAAATGTACAAGTAAAAGCGAAACATATGATGCATTAAAAGTGTGGAGAGGCACTAAAGAAAAAACAAAATATGTCTAAATTTCTTCTATGATGGAAAAGGTTTCAACCTTTTAGGTCTCCACAATTGTAACTCATACATATGCAAACATTGTGTTATATGTTGTTTCTAGCAAGGTTTTGCACAGAATCATTTTACCATAGCTGCTACACTCTTTTAGGTAAAGTAAAGACACGACACTGGAGTAGATAGATAGACAGAAATAGGTCGACAAGTTTTGGGATAATTAGTAGATTGAATTTAAAATTATACTCTAGTCAACAATTCTTAAATCTCATACTATACTTTAGCTTCTATTCATACAATAATTTATACAACTGTGTCTATTTCTCTTTATCATATTATTTTTGTATTTCGAATTCAAAATTTTCTCACTTTTTCTCTTTCTCTCTTAATTGTACATTTTATTGTATTAGTTGTGCAAGTATCATTTGTTTAAAAGTATTGCCCGCATATGACAAGGGAAAAACTGCAAAGCACAAGTTAAATTATGAGATGTTATTATCATAACTTCCACGGAAGGGTGTTGAAGTGTATCAGAGGGTAAATACATCCATCTATTATAACTCACATGTCTTGTGGTCCACCATTAGACGCTGCTATCAACTTTTCCATTAGTTTAGACCGAAGAAATAAAAAGCCAGAGAAACATTTCACGTCTGAGTTAAACTGACATGAGAATCTTGAGAAAAACATAACTCAACACCTGTGAAGCCCGGATACGTGAAAAAAGGAAAAGTGTTGGTGTCGCACCCGTATCCGATACTGATACTCCACGGATATGGCCGGATACGTATCCTAGAGGTATCCAATTTTTTTTTTTTAAAATACAAGATACGGCTGGGATACGGCTTAGATACGACTTCCTAAGGCTAGACACGGCTTCAATACGACTTCAATACGGCTCAGATACGGCTACCAGGTTTAACCCCCTTTTTTTTATGATTTTTAAACACAGAAGCTTTATTATTTCACAAAACCCATTTGCTTCTCTTCTTCTCCATGCTTACGAAGCTCAAACCCATTTTCTTTTCTTCTCCACACTACATGACAACTGAAAACAAAGCTGCAAAGTGATTTTGTTCTGCATCAACGTGGTTCTTCTTCCTCGTTGATGGTTTTGCAAGCCATCTTCAACGACGCCTTCTTCTCGACGACGGGTTCTTCTTCAACAGCTCTCTTTGTTGGCAGTTCTGCAAGCATTCTTGTTGCCATCGATTCTCGTCATCATCGGTTCCCATCATTGTTGTTTCTTGTTTGTGGGTGTGTTTGCTGTGCTGTGAAAGATGTCTCGTATAACATAAATGTTTGCATCTTTGGAATATCAAGATGACCATGCTCCACTGTGGTCATTCGTTACAATAAAGGAAAAGATAGGAGATGGGGGTGGTAATAGACTGTGGAGTTGCAATTTTTGTGAAAAAGTTATCAAAAGTTCATACTCTAGGGTTAAAGCACATTTGCTCAGAATTTGTGGTAGTGGAATTGCTACTTGTCTGAAAGTTACTGATGCATATTTGGTTGATTTGAGGAGGGTTTGTAAAGAGGCTGAAAACAGATTAAAGTCTAAGAATGTTCCTTTACCTACTGACAAAAGGACTCTAACACCACCAACATTACCACCAAAAAGAAGAAAATCAAGCAATATAGAGAGTGCATTTAATATTGAGGATAGGAATCATCTTAGAGCAGAGATAGCAAGGATGTTTTATTCTGCCGGCTTGTCATTCCATCTTGCTAGAAATCCATATTTTGTTAGTTCTTATTCATTTGCTGCTAACTGTAATCTAAGTGGGTTTCTTCCTCCTAGTTATAATGCATTGAGAACTAGTCTTTTACAGCAAGAGAGGTCTCATATTGAAAGGTTGCTTCAACCTATCAAATCTTTGTGGAGTTTAAAAGGAGTTACATTGATTGCAGATGGTTGGACAGATGCTCAAAGAAGACCTTTGATAAACTTCATGGCTATATATGAATAAGGACCTATGTTTTTAAAGGCCATTGATGGGTCGAAGGAGTACAAGGACAAACATTACATGTTTGACTTATTAAAGGATGTAATCAAGGAGGTAGGGCACAAAATGTAGTCCAAGTCATAACTGATAATGCTTCTGTTTGTAAGGCAACTGGGTTATTGATAGAAGCTGAATTTCCTCATATTTTTTGGACCCCTTGTGTGGTTCATACTTTGAATCTTGGAGTGAAAAGCATTTGTGCTGCAAATAATGTTGATGGTAATGAGAATGTCTTCAATGAATGTTGGTGGATTGCTGAAGTAATTGGCGATGCTTCTTTTATCAAGGTTTTCATCATGACTCATTCAATGAGATTAGCAATTTTTAATGAGTTTTCTTCTCTTAAAGTGCTTTCAATTGATGAAACTCGTTTTGCTTCTATGATAGTCATATTAAAAGGATTTAAATTGTTGAAACGTTGTTTGCAAAATATGGTCATTAGTGATCAATGGAATAGTTATAGAGAAGATGATGTCAGAAAAGCTGCACATGTAAAAAAGTTGATTTTGAATGATATATAGTGGGATAAAGTTCATTACATCCTTTCTTTCATGGATCCTATATATAGCATGATTAAAATATGTGACACCGATGCTTCTAATCTTCACTTAGTGTATGAAATGTGGGATTCTATGATAGAAAAGGTGAAGACAACCATCTATAGGCATGATGAAGTGCTAGAAAATGAAGTTTCTAGTTTCTTGGAAGTTATTCATGAAATACTTAATTCTTGGTGGAGTAAGAGTTGTAATCCACTTCTTTGCTTAGCTCATTCTCTAAATCCAAGGTAATATTTTTATATCAATTTTTCAATAATGTGTATGGCTTAGCTTAGCTCATTCTCAACCATAGTATGACTAAAATGTATACATATATTTTTTTTATAGGTACTATAGTGATAATTGGCTTAATGAGGTTCCAAATAGGGTTCCTCCTCATAGAGATGATGAACTTTCTAGCCAAAGGAATAAATGTCTTAAGATATATTTTCCACATGTTAATGTTAGGACAAAAGTTTATGAAGAATTCTCTAAATTCTCATCTTGTGCGGGTGACTTTGGTTCATTTGATTCAATTGAGGATAGATGGGCATTAGATCCAAAAACTTGGTGGGTGATGCATGGATCCTCTACACCTATACTCCAAAAGGTTGCTTTAAAGCTTCTAGTGCAGCCATGTTCTTCCTCATGCTCTGAGAGGAATTGGAGTACATACTCCTTTATTCATTCTTTGAAGAGAAACAAAATGGATCCAAAGAGGGCTGAAGATTTGGTTTTTGTGCACTCTAATCTTAGGCTTTTGTCTAGAAAAGAGGAAGGGTATAAAAAAGGAGAGACAAGATTGTGGGACATTAATGGAGCCGTACATGATCCACTTGATGATAGTGCTGGAGTTCTTGAAATGAAAGATTTATCTCTTGATGAGCCAGATTTAGAAGCTATGCTTTTCTTAGATGATGGCAATGGGGGAGAAGAAAATGAAACAATTAGAGTTTGACAATAATTTAGTAATTTCTAACTAGTAATGATACTTTGATATAGGCTATTGTATAAAGCCAATACTTATATGAAAGCTGTATTTTTTGATGTGAAATAGGGTAGAAACTGTATTTTTTGCTTATGATCACAAGTATGTCTTTTGTAAATTGTGATCATTATATGAACCTTAGGAGATGTGAAATAGGGTAGAAACTGCATTTTTTGCTTATGAAAGCTATATTTCTGGTTTTGTCTAGTGACAGGAGATGTAACCAACATAGCATTGGATCCTTTATTCATGTTTGTTTTCCATTTGGGTGTTAATGGTGCAGCTATTGCTCATGTTATAAACCTTAGGTTTTCTTGATTTGATGATGATTTATGTTATTTGTTGTTTTACAAAGCTGACTATGTATCATATGAGGCTGAATTAATTATGAATTGAATATGTATCAAGTAATGACTTGCTGCTGAATTGAGCTACAAGGTGGAATGAATCAAGTGGGTAAATTGGCTATCCTGCCATGAATTTGGCAAATTTATATTAGATTACTAGATTAACTATATATTATGTATACTACTATGCTGTAATGGAATGGAGGCACAATTGCTGTTATCAGTGTTATGAAATGCAATTAAAAATCATGACATGATAATGATTTGGTTTCTAAATTCTATTTCTAAAATAAGCTTTTGTGTTGTGTATCCTCTGTTTTTTTTTTACTTTGTTCTTGCTTTTTTTTTCCATGAATTGCTTCCTTTTGTGTTCACATTTTTCATATTTTTACTTCTGTTTTGAACATGCAGCTTCATATCAGAATTCTAAATCTCAAGCTTCATATCATTTTCTAGTCTAAGCAGCATTGATATTATGTCCTGATTTTTCATGTTTTATTTTTTAATATGAATTTGAAGCTATTCCAATGAAAAATCTAACTGTTTTAGAAAGAAAAAAAATCTGAAACTATATATAACTTTTTATATATTTTATTAACGTATCCAAGACGTATCGTATCTTTAATTTTAAAATTTTGCCGTATCTCCGTATTTGTGTCATATCGTATCCGTATCGTATCTCATATCTAGGCTTCATAGCTCAACACTAAAAGCTTATACGAAAAGTAATGAAGAATCCAAACTGTATGGAATGAATATCAATATCTAATTCAGAAAACGGAGGACCAAATTATAGCATAGCAGGCCCATCATTGTAAAAGAAAAAATAAAATCAATATTCAAATATGATTGTAAAAGAGAGTGTGTCATAAACCAGATTTTGATTGTTTTTTTGTGTTATTGTGTGCATTTGTGATACAAATTGTTGGAGAACTTACACTTGTGGTTAGTTTTTTTATACAGGTGATCAGGAAGTATTTGAAGAAAAAAGACTAAAAATCCAACAAAAACATGATAAAGATGGACTTTGACCATGCATCACGGCCTTGATCAACCATCATGGTTGTGATCAAAACGCCCTCACAATCAATTATATTGAGACTATAAATAGATTCTTTTAGACTTTGGGTTTTTAGTTTGTTTTACGCTTTTGCGAATTTGTGAATTTTGAGAGAACGAGAGCATTGTGTAAGAGTCTTTAGCTCCAATGAAGTATAGAGATCACGATTGAGAAAATTGCTCACTTGAATTTCAACCCTCGTGGTATTTATGATTACTTCTTTATAGCATAACAGGCCCATCACTTGAATTTCGATTGAGAAAATTACTTCTTTTTAGGATTTCTAGTGTATTTATGATTATTAGTGACTAGTGTCTTTAGTCCGGGGATTATGATGTAACCTACCTTGAATACCTTTCTTAATTTTAATGAGATTCTTGATGTTATTCAATTAGTTAGTTCTCTTCATTGCTTCTAATTTCTATTTGGAAGCAACCATTCTAAAAATTAATTGATTGTATAGTGATAATAATTTGCATGTAATTGATAGAATTAAGAGAATGTTTTATACTAAACTGTATGACCAAATTAATTGGTTGGATAATCTCTGGTAGGTTGATTAGGAAACTAATTAATCACCCTCATCATTATTCTTCATCCTTTGGTTTAAATTAGTACATCAACCGTCAACGACTAATAATTGACTTTTGAACACCAACAATTAACAATCATAAGAATCTTGTTAGAATTAGGATTGGTTAGTGTTAAATCATAATCCTTGGATATCCATCTCATCTTATCTTTCATATTATCTTGCTTGTTTAGATTCAATTTTTCTTTAGATAATTTCCCATCAATCATATCTTAATTTAAAATTCTTTCTTCAATTACTTAGCTACAAAATGTATTATTTTGGGAACACAATCAGTCCTTTGGTTTGATATCTAGTATTTTAGTCATCGATACTACTGCATAGGATATGCTTGCCCTTGTGCACCATTATTTTAAGCATTAAGTCTCTAGCGCTATTGCTGGGGACTAGTTGCGAAGTTCCCAAGTAATTAATTTTGTTAACTGAGTAATTTTGTTTATAGTGGTTATTTAATTCTTTATTTAATTTCTATTTATTTTTTTCCACTACTAATTATGTTTGATCCCTTTTGCTTGTCTTGGCAATACATGCAAACTAGGTCCCAAAGGCTTAAGTTATTAGAAGAACCTGAGATAGAAAGACTTGCTCGTAGACTAAGAAAAGGACATCGAGAAAAAGCAATGACTGAGGTAGAAAATGCTACACAGACCCTTATGGATTATCTTAACCTTCACTTGAGGGAAACCAACAACATTTAACTATCATCCCTACGTTAGGGGGTACATTACTTTTGAATTCAAACATGGGTTCCTCTAGATGATTGAAAGAAACATGTTCAATGAAGCTTCACATGAGGATCCCACTACTAAAAATTATACATTTAACATCGCTAGGTTAACATCGGTTTTCGAAAAAACCGATGTTAACACAAATGCGATGGCATACTTGTAATTAAGACCAGTTTACTAACATCGGTTTTTTAAAAAATTGATGTTAACATAGGCTCGTTAACATCAGTTTTGTGAAAACCAATGTTAACATTACGTAGGTAACATCGGTTTTGTCAAAACCGATGTTAACGATTCTATGTTAACATCGGGTTTTTTAAAAACCAATGTTAACGAGCCTATGTCAACATCGGTTTTTTTAAAAAAACCGATGTTAACGATTCTATGTTAACATCGGGTTTTTTAAAAACCAATGTTAACGAGCCTATGTCAACATCGGATTTTTTAAAAAAACCGATGTTGTGTTTTTACTTAAACTTTCAAACTGAAAAGCCTTCTCTTTTCTCGTGACTGTCATTGTCCCTGACCCCCCACGCTCAGTCTCGCAAAGGCACCCTCAGGCCCCGTTGTCATTGCCAATGTCCCTGACCCCTGACGCTGAGTCTCGCATAGCCACCCTCAGGTCTTCGTCGTTGCTGTGACGCTCACCCCACCCTTGTGTTTTGGTAAGTTTTGTTGGTTTCCTTGAACGACCTTCATTGCTCACCCCACCCTCAGGTCACCGCCATTGTCTTTGAACAATCTTCGTTGGTTTCCTTGCAGCCATTCCGTTGGCACGTGTCGCAACCTACCCTTCGGCGGGAGGGCGACGCGTGACTCGCGGGATGCGTGTTCCACGAAAGGAATACGCGCGGAGTCGCCACCAACGTTTATTTGAGGAAAACGTCGGAAAAACCGGAAAAGACGCGATCTATGAACTTTTAAGTGAAAGGTTCGGGAGTTGTATTTACGCACGGGGAAGGTATTAGCACCCCACACGTCCGTCCCAAGGGACGGCAGCCTTTAATCGAATGTGCAAACGTGACTTTGGTTTTTATGTTCCCTTTTATGTCCTTATATCCTTTATACCCTTTTTATATTTTTCCTTTTTTGTGGTCGACAAGGGGTGTTTCCCTTTGCTCCTACGTATTCCTCAATTTGTGATGAGGAAATCAGACCTACGTAGTTCTTTCGGAACAAAGTGTTTGGTTAAGTTGTTTTTTATCTTTTTGCAAGATATATTTTGATTGAACAAAAAGGTCATTTAAGGTGTTGGACCATTAAACGATCCATTTTACTTAGTAAGAAATTTAAATGACAAACTTCAAAAACCTATTTTTGTGGACGAGCTTAACTAGGCGAGTTGATTTTAGCCTTAGTTTCACCTTAGTTATTAGTCAATTCGATTAAGAATGAGAAATCCCAAAGAGAAAATGTCCGGTTGATTTTCCGCTTTATTTTACTAAAAGGGATATTTTTGTTATTATATTATTATTTTATTTCTTTTTTTTTTATTTCCAACGTGGTTACGGCACGACCGAACGGTCGGAATTTATCTTAACCAAAGTTTACGGATCATACAATTCAAATGTTCGGTGGAAATTTATTTTATTTTTAAGTAAAGCGAGAAATGACTTAAGTAAAATGGCTTAAGCACGTCAATAGGGGGTATAAAAAGTAAATGAAATGAGAATAAAAATACACAAAACACAATGTGGACCACCATGGGTACATAGAATGAATCGAAAAGCTTGGTTCGAGGTACTTACCCGTTGAAGATCGAAGAACGATGAAGAACGAATGAAGAACGTCGAAGAACGGTCGAAACCTTTGCGAAATTCCTCACGGAAAACGTTATGGAAACGTTTCGGAAGCGCCTCGGCTTAGATTTTCTTCACGGAAACAATTTTTCCAAGCAAATTCGAAAGAGAGGGAAGTGCCTAAGGGGCTGAACCCTTTTCTTCTTCACTTCCTCCCCTATTTATGGCAAAATAGGGGAGATGCTTGCCGCCCAGCTCGCCCAGGCGAGCCAGGTTGCTTCCTCCAGAAGCAACAGCCTTCTGGAGGAATCTTCTGGAGGGCCCAAGTGGGCTTGGGTGCTATTTGCACCCCCATTTTTACTAAGTACACCCCCCTCTGCTTTTTTTTGGTGATTCTTTTTTCGTAAAGTTACGGAAACTTACGAATTTTGTAACGATACTTTTTTTCTTTACGTAATGTTACGGAACCTTGTGGATTACATAATCATCCCCTTTTTGACTTACGGAATGTTACGGAACCTCACTTAATTATGCAACGATGCTTCCATTTGATTTCCGGTGTGTCACGGAAACTTACGGATTGTGCATCAATATTTTTTGGTTTTCCGGCATGTCCTGGAATTTCACAAATTGCCTAATGATGGGTGCCAAGCACCTCACAAGGACCAAAGAAAAGTCGTATGTCATCAAGCAAAGGTCCCCGGACGAAATTAGGGTATGACAGTTGCCCCTCTTTACTTGTCTTTTATTGGAGATAAAAGGAAAGTAAAGATAAGACACTAATTTCGTTCCTCTCGATTTGACGAGAGTCGCGGGTGACCATAAAATCTCCACATGCAAATGACTTGTTGTTCCCGAGGGAACAAAAGGTGCAGAAGACGATGTCAGTCTCTGCATGCTATCAAGCGTTCTGTCATACAGATAGCAAAAGAATGTTTATACGGATAACCACTCGGGTATTTCCGCCCGTCAGCGTGACTCAAAAGTCAGTATGACAGATCTTGTGAGTGCGGAAGATAATGTAAATCTCCGCATGTCATCGGGCCCGCCGCCTCTGGATGACAAAGGGTGCAGAATGACCAAATTTTGTCTCTACGCGCCATCGGACACGACTGTGTCTGAATGGCAAAGGGGTGCGGAATTACCAAATTTTGTCTCCGCATGTCATCGGGCCCGCCGCCTCTGGATGACAAAGGGTGCAGAATGACCAAATTTTGTCTCTGCGCGCCATCGGACACGACTGTGTCTGAATGGCAAAGGGGTGCAGAATGACCAAATTTTGTCTCCGCATGTCATCGGGCCCGCCGCCTCTGGATGACAAAGGGTGCAGAATGACCAGATTTTGTCTCTGCGCGCCATTGGACACGATTGTGTCTGAATGGCAAAGGGGTGCGGAATGACCAAATTTTGTCTCCGCATGTCATCGGGCCCGCCGCCTCTGGATGACAAAAGGGTGCAGAATGACCAAATTTTGTCTCTGCGCGCCATCGGACACGACTGTGTCTGAATGGCAAAGGGGTGCGGAATGACCAAATTTTGTCTCCGCATGTCACATGACCTCAAGGTCAGTATGACAGATCTTGTGGGGTGGCCGACAAAAGCAAGGCTCTTGCTCCTACGTATCCTCTAATGAGGAACTCAGACCTACGTAGTTCTAGATAACTTGTGAGACTTGAAAAAGTCTCCACCGTAAGATGCTGACATCTCCGGAAAGGGCACAGATGACCACATTGGACTCTGCTCATCAATCACACTTGGGGTCACTGAATGACGAGGCACGGATAACCGTAAGGTGTCTCCGCGGGCTACCAGCTCTTGGGTCATGGTAACAAAAAGCGGTGCGGTCGACAAAAGCGAGGCTCTTGCTCCAACGTATCCTCCAATAAGGAACTCAGACCTACGTAGTTCTGGATAACTTGTGAGACTTGAAAAAGTCTCGGTGTTTTCTCCACTAAAATGCAAACATGCTTTAGCAAAGAGACAAATATTCCAACTGATTAGAGCAGCATATGCTTTTTTGAGTGAAAAACAATGCGTCCACCGGGGAAGGAGAGTATGTTGATGAAATCCCCCATAACCATAAATGAGATTTTGGATGTTTAGCATTTCATTTCTAAATGACCATTTAGAGGAAACACTGGGTTCGACAAAATAGAAGAAAATCACTCAAAGTGTATCAATCTCGCACAGGTAAGTGTTTTATCCTAATTCCGAACCATAGATATGTCATGACTTAACTTTGCAATTTATTTCCTATCAAATCAAAAATTACATGCGTGATCATGGATCAATAGGACTTCCCTTGGGAATGGGTTCTTTTGATGGGTTTTTCGGATTTTGTGTGTTTTTGGCTTTTGATTTTTGGTTGGCTTTTTCCTTTTCTGTTTTTGTTTAGTGCGGGGCGAAAAAGTCGCTAGCGCACAGGATTTTGGTCGGTAATCAAAGGGAGAAGACCACTTTTAGGTCATGGTTTCCTTTTCTTTCTTTTGTTCATTTGGTGAAAATTCTGTATTGTTCAGATATCGTCTGGTCCAAGGACCTCTCAGCACATTTCTTCTGGTTTCTTTGACCAGGAGCTTTCTTCTTTTTTACTTCTCTTTTTTTCTTTCTCCCATTCTTTGATTGGGAATTTTTCTTTCTTTTCTTTTTGCTTTCTCCCACTCTTTGATTGGGAATTTCCTTTCCTCTCTTTTTTCCTTTGATTGGAAATTTTCCTTCTCTCCTTTTTTTGCTTCCTCTTTGATTGGAAATTTTCCTTCTCCTTTTTCCTTTGATTGGAAATTTTCCTTCTCTTTTTTTTTTTTTTTGCTTCCGAGGGTAAGGATTGGCATTCTCACCCTGGGTCAAGGTTTATGGTGAGTCAGGATTTTGGCTCAAAGCTTGTAGAATGGCTAGACATGATACATGTCAGGGTTTGGTTTGGTTCAAGGATAAAAGGGATGCCCCACATTATTTCCATGACACAAATGCAAAAATGATGATTTGAAAATTTTATGCAAAACTGGTCATGCATGCACCTATGTGGACGCTCAAGTGTCAAATTTTTATGGTCATGTGATGCTAGGGCTCAGGATTCATTTCCTCTATTTTAAATCAACCCAATGTTTCCAAAATATGTTCTTTTATCCATTTGTGCATTCATCCGAGTCCATTTCGGGCGTCCGGGGAAATTTCACAGCATTCACCCTTCAGGTGTAGACACATTTTCCAAAAATTGGTTATGATCAATGAATTTTTTTCAAAGAAAAGTTGGAAATCATCTCTTTTCAAAAGCATGTCGGTTTTTCAGCTAGACAACTTATTTTTCTCTTTTTCCCATTTTTTTTCTTACTTGCTTTCTTTTTCCTTATTTGCTCTCTTTTTCTTTACTTGCTCTCTTCTTTTCTCATTTGCTCTCTTTCCGCTTTCATTTTTTTTTCTTTTCTATTTTTATTTTTATCATGATTTTTGTTTGTTTTACATATATATTTTTTGGACGATGTTCCTAAACGAAGAACTCTACACGGTTCCAGAATTTCAAACATCATCGATAGTAATGATATATAAACACTAACGCAACAATTCAAACAAAAATGTTTGCGCTGTACAAATGACAATCGAAACAACAAAAACAAACATTAGTATCTCAAGTCAAAACAATAACATAACATAAAAATGATAAAAGAAATATGAAAGAAAACATGAATCTTGGGGATCTCCCAGTCATGTATCTCCACTCCCTCCCAAGAAGTCAAGCAAATCGGCCATCTCCTCGTCCTCGTGGGCCTCTTCTCCATCGCCGGGAGCTTCTGGGGGTGCCTCTCCTGCTTGGGCCTTGGGCCAATCCCCGGGCCATGCGACCTCTGCCCTGAACTGGTCTGGAGTAGGGCATGAAAAAGAAGCGAAGCCCTGGCTCTGCATGCTGAGGCTCATCTGGTACAGACAATCATGGATCTGTACATGTGCTCGGTGGTTGGCCGCCTGCTGGCGAACCAAATGCCGTAAATACTGCTCCATGTCAAATGCCCCAGCCTGGCCAGCCTGATGAGGTGGTGGTGGCACGCCTGCGGCCTGTGGAGCATCACCCTGAGCCTGTCTCTAGGTACAGTACTTCTCAATAAAAGCCCGGGTGATGGGCGGCCGAATTACCTTGGTAGGTGCAACGGGGACTCCGAATGACTGGCAGAGTCCTGTGATCAGCGAGGGAAATCCCAGGGCCCTGTTGGACTTATCTGGGTCCAAAGGGTGCCTAGTGGGCGCCATACCTGCAAAAATATAGATGGCATCAGCGATCAACTGAGCCACATGGATGCTCATCCGTGTCAGGATGGCGTACACCAGCTGACACTTCGGCATGGGGAGGTCGGAATTATGATTGGTGGGCAGGATGTTGCTGAGGAGCAAAGTCATCCATATCTGGGTCAGGGTGGTCATGTTGGTGCGCATGATTCGCACTCGCCTCCCTGCAGCAGTCCGTGCAAAATCCTGCCCCGGTATACATAGCAGCTGGGCGATGGCCTCCTCATCGAACCCATCAGACTGGTTCCTCCTCTGGCCATACTCGCATTCCTGGCCCTCTTCCAACACTAACGGATATCCCAGGAGCTGACCGATAGCATCTGCATCGAATGGGATCCACTGACCCCTTACCCAGGATCTCATGTCACGCACGCCCTCCTCTGTTGGCCAAGCATTGGCATAAAACTCAAGGACTATTTCTGGATCAAACATGGCCATGGGAGTAACCAGTGATGTCCACCGTCGGCGCCCTATTTCCTCCTGGAAATCAGTATACTCGTCGTCCCTGAGCTGGACGCGTCGCTCCCGGAGAAACGACCATCCCTTGATGGCCTCGAAGCGCTGCTGGTGTACAGCGCTCCTAAAGCGGTGACTGTCATACTCCGGAGCGGAACTAGTTCCTTCGGCCGCCTTGTCCTTCCTGGACCTCTTTGAGGCAAGCTTCCTCGGGGCCATTTCCTGCGAAGGCAAACATTTGGAAAGTTAGTTTTACCAAGGGATGCTACCCTTAAAACAAAAATGGCATACAACCTCCTCTAATAAATACAAACATCAATGTAAATTTAGAGCAAGCTTATGCGCATACTTCTTTACGAACGTTCACTTGCACAAGACATTCTCATAACTAAGAAAAATGCACCCATATACAATCAAGGCACCTTCGTTACTAGATCATTTATATGTACTTCCAAGGTGTATTTGTTACCTACATCTCATGCACTTCCTTGGCTAAATTTACATACATGCGTACTCAAAGCATTTGGGGTACCAAAAATTGCACATGTGCACATTCCGGTATTTCTAATACTTATGCATATACAAACTTTGTGATGAATCTTGGCTATCTACACAATAAGGTGATACATTTCATGCTTTACTCAAGTTTTTGCTACCTAAAGCCGCATGCAAATTCAAGTATATTTTCTTTTGCTGACTAAAATTGTATTCAAATTAAAAGGTATTCTTGTAAGGTATTTTCTTTACATAACATGCAACGTATATATATTTTTTGTGAGACATTTTGACTACCAAAAATTTCATGTACATACATCCAAGTATTTTGCTACCATACCCAAAGTATAAATTGCCAAAGGTATTTTGCTACCTATTCTAAACCTATACATTCATGAGGAGCAAAATTCCTAAACATCTAGGCGTAGGGAAATTATTGTAGCGTGGCTCATAGCTGATTGCTGGCCAAAAAGGGTAACTTTACCCAATATGCACCTCCTCTTGTGTTTCTTTTGCATAAAAACTTTGGTTCCTAGGCCTAGGATATATGTGGGGCAATTATTCTAGCCTTTTTCGGGAATGAATGCATGTCCCAAAAAATAGAAAATATGTGCAAACCAAAATGCCCCATGGGTTGTTTCCTTACAAAAGTCACGCGCTAATGCCATTGAGGCATTTCACCGAACACTTGGTGGGCGCGCATTTAGGTATCAATAGCAAGAGAACGGGGACAATGTGGCATGTCCCATTGCTTCAAAATGCTTTATAGGCCTAGGGCCATCCCATACAAACCCCCAATTCAACCCAATCAAGCAAGAAAACAAACCAAAATTGCCCCACATATTTGAGCACATTCCCACATTTTAGAGCACCAAAAGGATATCAAAATACACCAATGAAAAGCTAGAAAGCTTAGGGATGGAATACTTACTTGTTGGTGATGAACAAAAGCGCAAAACGGAATCAAAAAATGCAAAAAATGATGACCCTAGGGCTGCAAACTCGTAAATCCCATGGGTATGGCTTTTGAAAGGGGGGAAAAGAGGTTTTAGAATGCAAAAACGTCCCCCCTTTCGTCATTCTTATAATTTGATGCAGGGATAGCTCGCCCAGGCGAGCTAACCTGCATTTTTTTTTTGAGAGGAACATTAACCATGTCCCCTCCTTCCTTATGGTTTAGCGTCTTGCTTAACTTGAACTTACTTAAGTTAGAGTTAGGCGTTGATTACTTATTTTTAAAACAAACAAATAGTAAGACAACTGCGAATACAAAGGATACGGGGCTGCCTTGCAGCGACGTTCTCTGCTTGTCTAGCGCAGAGAAAAGGCAACGATCTGTCGATCGTGACCCCATCCCCACTTGCATCCGTTCCTAAGTACCTGCAAGTAATAAACAAAAAGGTTTGGCCAATCTTGACCGCGACGTTGTCTTACCTTGATTGGTTTCTGCTGTCCACGTTTTGTCCCCACCCCAGAAGGTAGCTCAAGACGATCCTGCCCCCGTTTTACCACAACAATATGCATGCGTATGCGTATGCATGAATGTTTTCAAAGGCAGTAAATTTTAGTGAAAGTTGGTTTAGGTCCAATTTTAATTAAGCGCTTGGGGCATCCCATGAACTGAGCGGAAGGGCTCAGGTGATCACAAATCAACGCAAGGTTTGAAACCAACGTGAGGACTAAGGCCTCGAATCCACGTTCATTTCTTTGAAAGATTGTAACGAGAGATACAGCAGACGGGAAATCCCTGGGGGAAATCCAGAAAACGCATAAAGATAAAGAACATGCAGCGAAATCCCTCGAATTCACGGGTGAAGGTAACTCTTCACCATCCATGTTGGTAAGCACCAGGGCTCCTCCGGAGAAAGCCCTCTTCACAACAAAAGGCCCTTCGTAGTTCGGGGCCCATTTCCCTCGATTGTCCTTGACAGCATGGGACATTTTCTTTAGCACAAGGTCTCCCTCATGGAACTTGCGCAAACGTACTTTCTTGTCGAATGCACTCTTCATTCTTTGCTGGTACAAGCGCCCATGACTCATGGCCGTTAAGCGCTTACCCTCAATGAGGTTGAGCTGGTCATAGCGCGTTTGAGCCCACTCGGATTCCTTTAATCCGGATTCTGCCAAGATCCTTAATGACGGGACTTCTACCTCAAACGGTAACACAGCCTCCATGCCATATACCAATGAGAACGACGTTGCCCCAGTTGACGTTCGCACTGAAGTTCGGTAACCGTGAAATGCGAATGGGAGCATTTCGTGCCAATCCTTGTATGACACGGTCATCTTTTGGATAATCTTTTTGATATTCTTATTGGCCGCTTCCACGGCTCCATTCATCTTTGGCCGGTAGGGTGTGGAATTGTGATGCTGGATTTTAAACTCCTCGCACATTTCCCCCATCATCTTGTTATTCAGGTTGGTGCCGTTGTCCGTGATAATCTTCCTTGGTAAACCATATCGGCATATGATCTCTTTCTTAATGAACCTGACCACTACACCCCTCGTGACACTGGTATCGGAAGCCGCCTCGACCCACTTGGTGAAATAATCTATCGCTACGAGGATGAAGCGATGACCATTCGAGGCCTTGGGCTCAATGGCCCCGATGACATCTATTCCCCACATGGAGAAAGGCCAAGGGGCGGACATGACATTCAGAGGATGTGGTGGGGCATTGACATTATCTGCGAACGCTTGACATTTGTGGCATTTCCTCACATGGACACAACAATCACTTTCCATGGTAAGCCAGTAATAACCTGCTCTTAGGATCTTCCTGGCCATAGCATGCCCGTTGGCGTGCTTTCCATACGAGCCCTCATGGACTTCCTCGATCATTTGATTTGCCTCCCTGGCATCCACACACCGCAGGAGTGTCATGTCGTGATTCCTCTTATACAGTATGCTTCCGCTCATGAAGAAACCGGCTGCCAATCTTCTCAATGTCCTCTTATCATTGTCGGCAATCTCGGGCGGGTATTCTTTGCTTACGACATATCGCTTGATGTCGAAATACCAAGGCTTTCCGTCCCGTTCCTCTTCTACTTGGCAACAATGCACAGGTTTGCCACTACACCAAAATTCAATGTAGGGTAGATCCCCGTGCGGTGTTAGCTGGAACATAGACGCCAAAGTAGCAAGTGCATCCGCCATTTGATTTTCCTTGCGGGGAACATGATGGAAGGAGATCTCATCGAAGGTCTTAGCCAATTCCTTGATATAGGCTTTGTAGGGTATCAGCTTGGGATCTCTAGTTTCCCATTCCCCTCTCAGCTGATGGATTACCAATGCCGAGTCGCCGTACACCTTGAGTAGTTTGACATTGGAGTCAATCGCTGCCTGGACGGCTAGGGCACATGCTTCATATTCGGCCATGTTGTTGGTGCAGTCGAATCCTAGCCTGGCTGTGAAGGGTACACATTGATTGTCCGGAGAGACCAATACTGCCCCAACGCCATGACCTAGAATGTTTGACGCTCCGTCAAACCATACGGTCCATTTGTCCCGATCTTCGTCCAATTTTTCCTCAAACAAGGCCATGATGTCCTCATCCGGGAATTCAGGATGCATGGGCTGATAGTCATTAAGAGGCTGTTGAGCCAAATAATCTGCTAAGGCGCTTCCTTTTATCGCCTTTTGGGTGACGTAGACTATATCAAACTCGGATAGCAGGACTTGCCACCGAGCGATTCGTCCCGTGAGAGCTGGCTTTTCAAAGATGTACTTAACCGGGTCCATCTTGGATATCAACCAGGTAGTATGGCTCAACATGTACTGCCTTAGGCGATGGGATGCCCATACTAAAGCACAACACGTTCTTTCGAGCAAGGAGTAATTCATCTCACAGGTCGTGAACTTCTTACTTAGGTAGTAAACAGCGCGCTCTTTCTTCCCGGATTCGTCATGCTGCCCCAGCATACACCCCATTGACTCGTCCAAGATTGTCATGTACAAAATGAGAGGCCTTCCAGGTACTGGTGGCATAAGCACGGGAGGATTCATAAGGCACTTCTTGATCCTTCCAAAAGCTTCTTGGCAATCCTCATTCCAGCGATCAGTTTGGTTTTTGCGTAAGAGCTTGAACAACGGCTCACAAATGGCGGTGAGCTGCGATATGAATCTGGCAATATAATTCAAGCGTCCCAGGAAACCTCGGACTTGCCTCTCTGTACGGGGTTCTAGCATCTCGAGGATAGCCTTCACCTTTTCGGGGTCTACCTCTATCCCTTTCTGGCTTACAATGAAACCAAGTAATTTCCCTGATTTGACCCCAAAGGTACACTTAGCGGGGTTCAACCTTAATTGATATTTCTTAAGCCTTTCAAACAACTTCCGCAGGTTGACAAGGTGTTCTTCCTCAGATTTAGATTTAGCAATTATGTCGTCCACATAGACCTCGATCTCTTGATGCATCATATCATGGAACAAAGCTACCATGGCCCGTTGATAAGTTGCCCCGGCATTCTTGAGTCCAAAGGACATCACCTTGTAACAGAACGTCCCCCACAGGGTGACGAAAGTAGTCTTTTCCGTATCCTCGGGTGCCATCTTTATCTGATTGTAACCAGAGAAACCGTCCATGAAGGAAAATAAAGCGAAATTGGCCGTGTTATCTACGAGGATATCGATGTGTGGTAAAGGAAAATTGTCCTTGGGACTGGCCCGATTCAGGTCCCGATAATCCACACACATTCGTACTTTCCCATCTTTCTTAGGGACCGGTACGATGTTGGCAACCCATTCTGGATACCGAGCGACGGCCAGAAATCCAGCGTCAAATTTCTTCTTCACTTCTTCTTTTATCTTTAAGGATTTTTCGGGCTTCATCCTTCTCAGTTTCTGCTTTACCGGGGAACACTCGGGATTTAGAGGTAATCGGTGCTGTACAATGTCAGAACTCAAACCGGGCATATCTTGGTATGTCCAAGCAAAGATGTCTTGGTAGTCCTTTAGCAGGATTATTAATTCCTCACGGATAGGTGCGGTAATACCTGTACCTATCTTTACTTCCCTTTTTCCACTGCCAATTCTTAAGTCTACCAGCTCTGTTTCTTCTTGATGAGGTCCCATTTCTTGGTCCTTATGGGCGACCATTCTTTCTAATTCTGGGGGAAGTCCCACATCCTCGTTTCCTTCATCTTCCGTTTGACTCATTTCTTGCTCGAAGTCGATAGGCGGGTCCCAGGTATTAGTACCTTCGGGGGACTCGTCATCGGATCTGCCGTTTCAGAAAAAGAAGTAAACATGCAAATGAATGAGAATGGGTAGAGACGTAGGAACAGATGAAGAAAGATCCTTGTATTATAAATTCAAAAACAAAAGAGACAAAGCCTTAACAAAAGGAAAAACTCTAAAGCCTAGGCCCAACTATAGAGCTTTTAAAAACCATAAAGGTTTACATTATGCTCGTTGCGTAAATGCCGGGGCGTTCCTCCACTCGCCAATTTCCCAGCTGGAAATCAGGAGGGCATGGTCGTACCAAATCCAATGTACTCGGAACATCATCTTCGCATATCGCGACCACTTGACCTTTGTCTCCTAGACCCGCGCTTATAAAGCTTCTACTTATGTGGCAGGGCGGGCTTCCCTCACTTTCTTGTCTCCAACGCGAGCTTTGACCACTGCTCTTCCTTCCCGCGATGCTTCTTTTCATATCCGCTTGAGTGGGCTTATAGCCTAAACCATACTTCCCACGATTTCCTTTGGCATTTATCAGGCTAGTTATGCCGCCGTTGTCTTTGCCTAAACCCATTCCGGGTTCATAACCGTTCCCCAACATAACTCGGGCCATCATTACTGCTGCATCGGACAGGCAAGGCTGCCCAGAGAAGGAGTCCATGGAAGAAATGCTGACCACCTCAAAAGACTGGAAAGCGGTTTCTAACGATTCTTCTGCGGCTTCCACATAAGGCATAGAGGATGGGCAGCTCACCAAGATGTCTTCCTCGCCTGACACGATAACCAAGTGCCCCTCCACTACGAATTTCAACTTTTGGTGGAGTGTAGAGGGCACAACTCTCACTGAGTGGATCCACGGGCGCCCCAACAGACAGCTGTAGGGGGGGTTAATATCCATTATTTGGAAGGTGACTTGACAGGTGTGAGGGCCTATTTGTACTGGGAGATCCATCTCTCCCCTAACCTCTCGGCGAGTGCCGTCGAAGGCACGAACCACCATTGAACTCGGTTTTAGGTGGGAAGCATTGAATGGTAATTTCTCCAAAGTGCTCTTAGGCATCACGTTTAAACTGGAACCATTATTGATGAGCACCTTGGCTACGATATGGTCCATACACTTGACTAATACGTGTAAAGCTTTATTATGCCCTCTCCCCTCGGCGGGGATTTCTTCTTCGGCGAAGGCAAGATAGTTGTTGGCAGTGATATTGTTGACCAACCCTCCGAAACCTTCTACCGAGATATCTTGGGCCACATGGGCCTCGTTCAGAACTTTTACTAGCAGAGCCCGATGAGGCTCGGAGCTCATAAGTAACTCCAACAGCGAGACCCTGGCCGGGGTTTTGTTGAGCTGTTCGATAACCTTGAATTTGCTCTGCTGAATTATACGGAGGAACTCGCTGGCTTCCTCTAGCGACACCTCCTTTTTACCATCCTTTTTCTCCGGGAGGCCTTTTGCCGGAATATCTTTATTCGAAGTGTGGGGTGCTTCGCCATCTTGTTCCTCCACCACTTTTCCTTTTCCCTTGACGTCCGCGGGTTGGACTGGTAGGTCCGGAGGCGCGAACACATGACCACTACGGGTCACACCACTCAGTCCCGTGATATTTGTTACTTTAGCTGACAACGAGCTGACGTCGGTGGCTTCTTCTTCCTTCTCCCTCGGAGGTGTATATCTCCATGGGACTGCGTGTCTATTTTGGTACGGGAAAGGAACAGGTTTGGCTACTAAGGGGTGTCCGGGCTTTTGCGAAGCTACGCTTTTAGTGAAGTATATCACCAAGGGTTTGGGCTTCGCAACACTGCTCCCATCCGTGGACTGCATGCATATATGCTGCTCTTCTTTTCCTTCACTGCCGACTTCCAGTCGACCTTGATCTATCATCCGCTGTAAAAATTCCTCTACTCCCAAACACGTCTCCATGTCATGCAGCTCGCCGGAATGTAGCAAACAGGAATCCTCCTTACACCCACTATGGGGAATCACACCTCCCTTTTGTAGGGCCTCGAAGATAAACCTCCTAGGGGTTGCCACATCCCTTAAAGGTTTAGACTTGCGTGGTCTATCGGACTCAACGGCGTTAATTGCTCCCCCTCCATGATTGGCGAGCGGGTTGGTTCTCACATTGGGCCGATCCTCTTGGAAGGTCAGCCATCCAGCTTCCATCAAATGTTGGACCTTGTATTTAAGGGCCAAGCATTTTTCAACGGAATGTCCCGGGACACCCCTATGGTACTTGCAAGTTGCATTAGGGTCATACCACTTTGGGAAAGGGGGTTGGAGGGCCCTTTCGGGAGTTACCACAGCCAAATGATTGGCGATGAGGGATGGCAAGAGGTCTTCGTACGTCATTGGGAGTGGGGTGAATTCTTGAAATGGTCTCGGAGGGAAGTTCCTTGTCGTGTTGGAATTACCGGCCGGGCGAGTCGTGTTCAGAGTTGGAACTTGGGGAGCTTCCCTCTGGGTGGGTGCCTTAGGCTGCACAGGTGTTGAGCTAGAGGCATTCCCGGTATGAGCCGAGAAGCTCGGGTGATGTTGCGCGTACTGATGGGTACCATGAGGCGTTTGCTGGGGTTTGACCCACGCGGGTGTTGAAGAGACGGCATGGGCATCTCCTTCCTTCCTTTTTGCCATGTTGCCCCGATTCTTTTGGCATTCGCACTCGTGGAGGAAACGTAATCAAACTTACCTCTTTTCAATCCTACCTCGATTCTTTCCCCGGCGAATACTAGATCCGCAAAGCTGGACGGCATGTAACCTACTAGCTTCTCATAGTAGAACACTGGTAGAGTGTCTACCATCATGGTGATCATCTCTCTCTCAACCATGGGAGGAGCTACTTGTGCCGCCAAATCTCTCCACAGCTGCGCATATTCTTTAAAGGTTTCACCCTCTTTCTTGAACATATTCTGCAGTTGAGTGCGGTCGGGAGCCATATCAGAATTGTACTGATATTGCCTTAGGAAGGCAGTAATCAGATCCTTCCAAGTACGGATACGGGAAGCTTCCAAATTAGTGTACCACACTACCGCGGCTCCGGCCAAGCTATCTTGAAAGAAGTGTATTAATAGCTTCTCATCCTTAGAGTGTGCGCCCATCTTGCGGCAGTACATCTTGAGATGGTTTTTGGGACAAGTCGTCCCTTTATACTTGTCGAAGTCCGGCACTTTGAACTTCGGGGGGATAACAACATCGGGTACTAAGCAAAGATCCGTCATGTCTGCGAACGGATAGTCCCCAAATCCTTCCACGGCCCTCAATCTTTCCTCAAGGAGATCGAGCTTCCTCCTTTCTTCAGTTGCCGGGGATGGTCCTTCCGTGGATAAAACTATTGGTTGTGTTGCGATGTTGGGCTGAGGCAACGTGCTGGGTGCCGGCCCTTCGGGGATCGGGGGATAGAACTCGACATCCCTTCGAGCATAGTCTTGAGGGTCTTTGTGGACTTCTTCGGGCTGTTGAGGGGGCTCTCTTTCAAGGACGGGAGAAGCAATATGGCCCGCATCGTCTTGCAAGACGGGTGGTAAGTAGTTGGGCGGCAATCCATAAGGGTAAGCCGCTCGGTTGTATCCCAGGTGAGGGCTGCCATCGTGCCCCAGTGTGTCCCTTCCCCGTCCTACTATGTTTGAGGGAGGATGGTGCGCAGTTGCCAAGAGAGTTGGGTCTGCTTCGGCAGCCGAACTGACAGCGGAAGCGGTGGCCGCGTTCTTCTCCATGAACTGCCTCATACCTAACATGGCCTCCATCATGGAGGCTATTTGTTCTTTCAGAGCTGACATGTCGGCTTTCATCTGTTCCTGTGTCTCCTCTTGATCACCCATCGTTCTAGATTTGGATCTGGTGCGATAGGGATGCCTTGTGGCGCGTTTAGTTATGGTGTTTTTCCCTAAAAAACCAAATGTGAGGAGTGGGTAAAGAAAAAAAAGCATGCTAGAGATGAAATGTAGGAGTGATTTGATTTGCACAAGTTTTTTTTGGAGTAGAAACATGGGACCAACTCATTTTATTTCAAAAGAAAGTCGTAACTAGTCAAGGTCTGAGAGACCATACAAGTTTCCTAACGATTTCTAGTTATATGGGCCATTAAGTCTATCATATGCTGACAATAGCCGAGAAGCCCATGAATCTCTTCGGGGGCGGAGTAGGTGTCCGCCATCGCCTTGGCCTTGGCTAACAAGCGGGGAAGTTCTTGACTCCCGTTCAAGGTAAGAGCAAACCGATCCATCCACATGGTTGCCTCTTGGTGTAAAGAGTCGATCACCCTTCCTCTAGCCTCTTTTTCTGCGTATACTTGAGCGTACTCGTCCGCGATCCTATGCTCGTGGGCTGTGGCTAGACCTAACTCTTCTTGGTACTTGGCGATGATAGCTAGCATGTTGGTCTCCGTCTCACATAAACGCTGAGACAAGCTTCTTTTGGACCTTGAACAAGCAACTAACTCCTCTTTCAGAACCATGCTATGTGCTCGCGACTGGTCCCTCTCTTCCCTTCGCAGCTTGAGTTCACTATTGCTACCCCACAGAGCTCCGCGAAATTTATTCCGGCCATACTCTTCCTTGCGAGCCCTTTCTGCTGATATCTTGGCGTACTCATCCTTTAGCCTTTGCTCGTGAGTCGCCGCTAGATTTAGCTTCTCTTTGCACTCATCGATGATGGCCCACATATTCCCTTCAGTCTCGCTTAACTGTGGGACAAATTTCTTTTCGACCTAAGGCAAGCCTTTTAGCTCGTCCTTCAAGATCATGCCTTTGACCCGTGATGATTCCTTTCACCTCTTCGGAGCTTGAGCTCACTATTGTTGCCCCATAAAGCCCCTCAAAACTTTGCTTTGGTCGTGTTCTTCCTTTCAGGCCTTCTTGGTTTCTCGTTCCAAGGCTTCAGCGGTGGCCATATTGACGTCCCTTAGTTCATCATACTCTTTTCAGACTTTGATGGCTATGGACTTGAAATTCTCTTCGACAACCCGGGCTCTTTCAAACTCTGCCTTTAGGGCTTGTACCTCATCACTTTCTTCCGAAGCTTTAACCTCATCGTCTCTCACAGTCTTTAGCTAATTGATGGGTGCCAAGCAACCTCACAAGGACCAAAGAAAAGTCGCATGTCATCAAGCAAAGGTCCCCGGACGAAATTAGGAATGTATGACAAGCTTGCCCCTCTTTACTTGTCTTTTATTGGAAATAAAGGAAGTAAAGAATAAGACACTAATTTCGTTCCTCTCGATTGACGAGGAGTCGTGGGTGACCATAAAATCTCGCATGCAAATGACTGTTGTTCCGAGGGACCAAAAGGTGCACCGAGAAACGATGTTCATGCGATCTCTTGATGCTATCAACGTTCTGTTTACAGATAGCTAAAAAGAATGTTTATACGGATCACCATCGTGTATTTCCGCCGTCAGCGTGACTCAAAAGTCAGTATGACAGATTGTGAAGTTGCGGAAGATGATGTAAATCTCCGCGTTGTTCAACGGGCGTTATCGCCCGATTGACGAAGGGTGCAGAATGACCAATTTTGTCCTACGGTAGCCATCGGATCTCACGGCTTCGTGTGCCATTGGATGCAAGGCGTGGGGATGCTCGGTAGTGACTGACCAAATTTTGTCTCGATGTCATCGGGCCCGCCGCCTCTGGATGACAAAGGTGCAAATGACCAATTTTTGTCTCTGCGCGCCATCGGACACGGCTGTGTCTGAATGGCAAAGGGTGCGAATGACCAAGTTTGTCTCCGCATGTCATCGGCCCGCCGCCTGCTGATGACAAAAAGGTGCAGAATGACCAATTTTTGTCTCTGCGCGCCATCGGACACTGGGCTGTGTCTGAATGGCAAAGGGGTGCGGAATGACCAATTTTGTTCGCATGTCATCGGGCCGCCGCCTCTGGATGAAAAAGGGTTGCAGAATGACCAATTTTTGTCTCTGCGCGCCATCCGACACGGCTGTGTCTGAATGGCAAAGGGGTGCGAATGACCAAATTTTGTCTCCGCATGTCATCGGCGCCCGCCGCCTCTGGATGACAAAGGGTGTAGAATGACCAATTTTTGTCTCTGCGCGCCATCGGACACGGCTGTGTCTGAATGGCAAAGGGGTGCAGAATGACCAATTTTGTCTCCGCATGTCATCGGGCCCGCGCCTCTGGATGACAAAGGGTGCAGAATGACCAAATTTTGTCTCTGCGTGTCATCGGACACGACTGTGTCTGAATGGGAAACAGGGTGCGGAATGACCAAATTTGTTCTCCGCGTGTCATCGGCCCGCCGCCTCTGGATGACAAAAGGGTGCAGAAATGACCAAATTTTTGTCTCTCGTTGCCATCGGAACGACTGTGTCTGAATGGCAAAGGGGTGCGGGAATGACCAAATTTTGTCTCCGCGGGTCATCGAGGC